>NC_013491.2:18009295-18030016 GCF_000004555.2 Caenorhabditis briggsae
AATGTAAAGTTGGGTAATTTTTTCAATTAAAAAAGGAAAAGTGTTACATTATTTAACAGAATCAACAGAGTAGAATGTAGTCAAAAATAGGTATTTTTTCTTAAAATTTTTGAAAAAATTTCGAAAAAAATTCAAAAAATTCAGCGTCTGTACGTTCCCCGGGCCGGCCCGCCAAAATTCTCGACGGGCCGACCCGAGATTTTGCAACTATGCGAAAAATACCAGGAAACTCGCGTAGTGAAAACTCTGAAAAATACCTCGACCCTTCCTGTTACAAGTATGGTATCAACTTCCTGATTTTACCGAATAGTCCTGAAAAAAGGTTCCTTCTTTATTGTGGCACACAATATAAGCTCATTTTCTGGGAAATATTGAAACCTTTCTCGTCTACCCTGTTTTTCCCCTGTTCATTTCTTTTTAAAATTTTTCACCTTTCTTCACCACTTTCCTCCAGCGACACCTTGAAACATCATCAAGACCACTAATAATTCCTTCTCGGTTGACTTGACACTTCCATACATTTTCGTTTTGCTTCTCCCAAACATTTTCCGATTTCTCTCCTTTGCCTACTCATGGATTTAAGCTCTAGTAGTTCCTCGCACAGCGACAATGAAGATTTGGAAAATAAAGAAGAAACTGGTATCTTTAATCTTTTGATGATTTACTTTCAACCAAATTTCTAGCTCAACAATGGATATACCGACACCTCGTGGAGTTTACTAATTGTGAAGATAGCTCTGCCAAGAGTTTAGTAGAAGGAGATGTTGCTCCGCTTATCCAGCTTGTTACCGATATGGCACAGACCATGTGCTTGTTTGTGACTGCTACTAAACCAGTAGTTCTGGACTTCTCTGCGGTATTATTTCCAGAATCTGATCAAATTTTTGAGAATCAGTAACTTGCAGATAGCAGCAGAGCCAATACCTTTACCAGTTCCGGAGGAAACAAAAACCGCCAAGAAGAAAATGAAGAAGAAAGGGAAATTGAAAGCTTTGAAAAAGAAGAAAAATAAAACTAAAGGTTGATAAGCAGTGTATATAGAAATTCAAAACATAATTTAGGATCAAAGAAAGCTTTGAAGTTGAAGAAGAAGGAGAAAAACGTCCCAGTGATTGTTGAGCCACCACCACCCGTTGTAGATGCTGTTAGTTGACGTTTTCCATTTTTTGAATCACAATTCCATTTTTTTTAGACAGTCGATATGATTTTTGAGTGGTGGACCCATCTTGATATCCCTCCCCACGAACAATTTATGTTCGTCATTCCGAAAAGTCGAGTTCCAAATGTGGAGGCCAAATTCGACGAATTATATCATGTTGGGTTCATGAAGAACCGGAAGTTATTGAAGGTGAACGGATTTATAGAACATTTTCATACTAATCTGTTTGATTCAGGCAGCGTTATCATGTTTGGATACGGTTTTCTATGATAAAACATCGTTTGCAATGAAGATTGATTTGTTATTGCTTATCAACGAGATTGAAGATAGAAAGATGTCAAAGGAATTGGTTTTTGAGAGGTATACATGTGGAAAAAGTCTCTGAATTCATACTATCAATAATTATTTTTCTCAAGATTCATTTTGGAAAACATTGCAAGAAATTTCAACCTCAATGGTCGAATACGTAACATCGATTCGGACGCAAGATCAATAACCTTGATCTTGTCACAGACAATTCAAACTTTCTGTTTTCAACCTGATATGGGAGAGAGGACGAAACTTTTGATACAGTTATCATTTTTTGATATAGAGTTTCTCGGTTCATTCCCTGATATAAGAGTGACAGGTGGGCCAATAGAGATGGAGGATAATTAAGGATTTCAAGATTTTAGCAGCGAGATTGGAAAAAGCTCTTGACCATATATCTCTTCTCCAATTTTTGTACAAAGAAGAAATCAGTGAATGGACTCGTAAGACATACTTGTATTTGTTGGATTTATTCTCGACCATTTTGGCTCATGAAATTACAAAGTAAATGTTCTTGGGAGAAAATTGATCAAAATCTTTTCTAGGAAATCACAATACATGACAAACTACAGTCCGGAGAACAAAGTGGAGCCAATTTGTGTCAGTTTCAAAAAAGTCGTTCAAAAACTTGTTTTGTAAGTTTTCTCTAAAAAATCGTCTGAAAAAATTTATTCAGAGTGAGTAGAGAGGTTTTCGAAACTCAAGAAGATTGGTCGGCAACGAATAAAGTGTCATTTTCGTTCTACATTGTTGGAATCCTCGAAGAAGAGATAGACGTACTAAAATTTAAAACAAAATTGCACTAAGTTTCTCCACCTTCAGAGTATAATAGAAAAAGTTCAAGAAATGAACAGCGAAGCCAGAGACATGAGTTTGGACAGAAGTGCCATGCAAGCAACAAAAGTGATTCTTACGGAACTGGATGCTTATCTTCAAGAAGTTTATCTTGAACTGAAGCCAATCAGAAAAATGAAAAATTCCAGAAATGTCTTGAAAGTGCTGTGGAGAGTGGAAATTTGGAATCACTTCGAAGTCTTGCTGCAACTATTGTGAAACATAATAAGCGTCTGGAAAGAGTTGTGGCTTTATACTGAACCAATTTTAAAATTCGGATACTTCGATTATTATTGAATAAGGATATCAGTCTTAACATTGCTCAAATAACTAATGAACCTTTCGTAGTTGTTTAAAATAAACAACAACTCTAAAAAAAGTTTAAAAACATTTTTGAAATCGTCAAATTCGGCTGACATAGACTTTTATGTAAAATACAATTAACAATCGTTCAAACGCGTAAAACTACTGCAGTCTCAAAAATTTTGAAAATTAAGCGCAATTTTCATCTTCCTTTTCATGAGTTCACCACGTATTCACAGGATACATATGTCCAATATTTAGTCCAAAATCAGATTTTTAATAAAAATTGTTCAAATGTATCATTTTTAAACAATATTTTATCTTAAAACCAAACACATAAATCCTTGAAAACAACATTATTTCAACAAAAGTTTTTGACCTACAAGTTTTGATCTATAAATTTTGATCTGCAAGTTTTGATCTAAAGGCGGGGTGCCATTTTTTAATTGTTGTTCGACTTTTCGTTCTTATTTTTTCTTTATTTTTGCCTATCTTTCATTTGCGACGTTTTTAGAAAATTATATTGATCAAGGGGTTAAATGGGGCGGCGTATCGTTTGAAATAATTTTTTCCATTTGGTTTATCATCAAAACAGAAAACAAATGACACTATTCTTAATTAGGATTTTTCGTGTTTCGAGACGTTTGTCCGTACACTTTCATGCTTCCTTTATTCTTTGTTCGTCCAGAATTCTTTTTTATTTTTCAGAAGTCTGATCTCACTGGAGAATAAAGATACTGGGAGACGAATACGGATATATCTATGATCCGAAATAGAGAAAGAATGAAATACACATCGTTCTTCCTCTAGGCTCGTAAAGTGAACCTAACAAAACTCGACTTCGGAGAAGGATAGAGCTGGGATTGAAGGAGTCAAAGGATTTTTTGTGAGTTTTGCTTTTCAAGTGACTAATGAACAATTTGGTTGTTTTCAGGAGCCTCGAACAACGAAAAAGGCATTCGGATGAAAATTTCTACCTGGATAGACCTGGCCAATTGGAATGCATGCCGGCCAGGAAACAAACACCTGATTCCGAGAAAAGTGAAGCCCAGTTATTGGGGAACTTATGTCCAAAAAGAAACATCTCTCGAAAGACGTGCCGATGGATCGTTCCGCATTCGAAATGGAGAATGGAGAATCGAATCTTCGCCGAGGAATTTTCGGGTGCATGCCGGCCAGGAAACAAACACCTGATTCCCAGAAAAGTGAAGGCCAGTTATTGGTCAGTGTGTGCTTCATCGGTCAGTGTGTGCTTCATCCAGTGTGTGCTTTCTTTCGTGAGACTGGCCGATAGATCGTTCCGCATTCAAAATGGATAATGAATCTTCTTGGAGGAATTTAGGAATCGTTCAAACCGAACCGACTCCAGCGAGACTGGCCGATGGATCGTTCCGGAACCCATGCCGCCCAAACCAATACAAATATGATGAGTGAGTGTTGCTGTGGTATGGGTTAGGATGGCTGGAAGGTATCAAAAAGAAAAAATCGAGAAAAGTGCCGATGGATCGTTCCGCATTCGAAATGGATAAGGGAAAATGTAATCTTCTCGGAGGAGATTTGGGACCCTTCAACCCGTACCATCTCTCGAGAGACTGGCCGATGGATCGTTCCGTATCCCATACCGCCCGAGTCAATACGAAAATGATGAAAGTGTGGGTTAGGTTCACTGGAGGACAGCGAAAGAGAAGAATAGAACATCCTTTTTTGCTGATGATGATTTCTGGAGGGAGGGTGGGAAACCCCAACACGCTCGAAACATGTGGAACCACCCATTTTCATGGATCAAAACTAATTTCAGTGAGTTTGATCTGGGCAATTCAAACAAATTTTCTGAAAGTTTTCAGCTCAAAAAGGCTGGACATGTCCGAGTCCTTGATATGTCTAGAAAGAGCTATACGTGGCAAAGGACAAATCACAAAACTCTCCAATTTCGCTACAACCATCATATCTTCACGATTTTAAAGGTTATTCGGTCCTGAAGTGGCATTCCACATCCCTATTTTGCCTCATTCCTGATCAATTTTTTGAATAGTAATTTTTATCAAAATTGAAACAAAAATGAAAATTTTCCGAATTGCAAAATGTGAATGGCAACTTCCGAAGACTCTGAAACATATTCAAAATTGTCGAATCAAGCTGAAATCTGGTCCATATCTGTAAAGTCCAAAATCGCCTAAATGTTTCACCAACTTTTGCAATAACTTTTATTATTTGAAACAGAAAATTTTACACAAATAAATGATTTTTCCCACGCTCATACCATTAAGTTTGTAGTAAAAGGGTTCAAACTACTTCCACTATTGAGCCAATTTTTTTTCTGTTCCTGTATCGAAGGATTACAAACAAATTGGGCTAAAGTTGACATTGTGAGGACTCTGTTAGTACAAATGTTAGTACATTTACATTTTACAAATAAATACAAATTTTCAGTAATTTTTTACAAACTGAGAAAGTTAACTTTTCCGAAAATAGCGAAGATAAATGTATATACCGGATAGAAGAACATGTCTTGATGTTTTAGTCCAGCAATCCACTTGCTCACATAATATTGCACATGCAAGAATTTTTTTGATGGACATTTTCCTGAACGTCATTATTTTCTCTGGCGATTGGTGGCTTTCTGACGAAGAGAACCCGAAATGATGGGTGAACGGGATCTTCATTTCGTACGAAGTTGTCATAATTTGTCTGTGCGTACTGCAAAACAATTTTAGAATGAACAGTTTCAAAGTTTCACTTACGTATGGTCGTTTTCCCATTTCTGTCGCAATGGTGAAGTAGGTTCGCACAGCTCTCATCAACTGAAAAAACTCTTATTTTGAAGTTCCTCAAAATTTATCGGCACCTCAGGATGGTTCAATTCCTGCAAGAATGGGCAGTTCAAGGCCTCATTTCGGACAGCGTTGACTGCGGAGAAAGACACAAAGATTCGGACAGCTTCGGCCTCCTGAAAAAAAATTTTTGAATAAAATAATACGTTGGAATATTTTACTCACATGTGGCAAGAAATTGCAAATCATGTTCATTAGGCTAGTATCGTGACGGTCTGGATAAAAAAAGAACTTAATTTCGAAAAAAAGTGATGGAGATAGTTTCTTTACATTGCCGAGCTCTGTTAGATGGCCCATCACTCGAAAATCTGGCTCATCGATTGTTTTACGAGCTTGGAACGCATAGACGGAGCAGTTCATGATCTAAAATGAATTAATTACGGTTTTCAAAAATAACACACTCACGTTTTCATTGTAGACAATGCCCATGCGTTGAGCAATTTTCTCGAGGTGGCCATTGCCTGAAAAAAATGGGGTTATTGATTCATCCGAAAAGCATTTCATACGTTGTAATAAGTTGCCTGACGTTGTTCTTGGTCCGTCATTCTGTCAGCGACACACTGAGTTTGTTCTTGAACGGAAGATGCGTTGAATGAAGTTTTCTGGATAAGAAAATTATTTGGTGACGAACTATCACAACGGTTAGAAGATCTGAGATTTGAAAATTTATCATTTTGAATGACAAGTTCCTTTCCTATTGTAATGAAGGGCGAAAAACAATAGAATAATCAGAATCTTTCAACTCCTGTGACTTATCACTAAAAGTTAATTTCAAAATTAATTTTCAGAAAGGTCTAGATCCGGAAGTAGATTTCCGTAGTCATATGAGTTATTCGCCTAGCAAAAATGAGCATTCATACTTCATTCTTAAAACGTCGATTGTTAATTGGATGACGATTTTTTGTCATTGTTGACACGAAGTGATGCCACTGACGTGAAAGTTAGAAAGATAAAGGTTTTATGGAAGTTTCCAGAATTAGAAACCAATGTTAAAAATCATATGAATGGTCTCTCTAGGGTATTAGTTAACCTTATTCTCTCAAACACTATTACTACGTCTGCCAGAAAAAATATTATGAAATCCTGAGCTGAAGTATTGGAAAATTTTTTGGGTCTCTACTGTTCAGACTTAGATAACATAGCGTTCAAAAGAAAATGAACTAGAACTGCTTTCAATAAAGAACACCGTAATCTTTCTCAAAGAATAACGAATTGAAGTTTTTTTACCTAGTTAGTAGAACTGAAAATCTTTACTCCTATCCGACAAAACTACTATACTGTTCAGATTTTTATAGTTGGTTATTTCGAACAAATCTAGGGACAGAACATCAGTCACCAACGATTAGAAACATAAAGCTATACGAATGTGGTGGCAAATTTTATTGAGATTGAATTTCTAGATTGAAAACCCGAAATTTAGGAGAACTTTTTTTTCGAAAAAAAGTTGGCTCATTTCAAGTTAGACAAATTAATTTCGTATAGTAGAAGTTTGCATAAAAACTTTGTTCGAAAGTTTGGAAATCGGAATTTGTCACTGACTATTTCCACTCGAAAAAACGGATAAGACTAGGGTTAGAAAATATGAGAATTAAAAATAGGGATGGAAAATTTAGGGCTAGAAGGAAAAACGGCACGAAATCAAGTCACTCATCATCAAAATTACGAACGTCGATTTGAATTTTGGAGGCTGAAACATTTTTTTTTCGTTTTCCCGGTTGGCCATCGAAAAAAAAATTGGACCTTTTCGGATCTAAAAACCGAAAAATGGAAATTTCGTAAAAAAAATCTTTAATAACAAAATTCGTACTTTCTAGAAAATCTCGAAAGCTTCGAAAATACGTTCCAATTTTAAAAATCGTGATCTAACCGAAAATTTCGTTCAGCCCTAGAAGTTTCACTTCAAATAATAGGTTGGAAGGAAAGTAACTGTCCATTGCTTCATTTGTAAATCATACAAAATCGAGATCAATCCAAGATTGACAGTATGCACCGTTGTGGTTCACGACTTGCTGAAAACATTCAGGTAACTTGTGGATGTCATCCCTCCAAAATCCAGCTGGCCGCGAATCAAAGTATTTTTTCAGTCTAGATTTTATCTCATCGACTGTGTAAAATTATTTTCCCTCCAGATGACGTTGCATATTTCCGAAAATCCAATAATAAAATTGCGAAGTCTGGAGTTTAAGGAACGTGGCTGTTGTCAGCATGTCGTGGACCACGACGGTGCATACTTTCAATCTTGGGTGATTCTTGTTTTGTGTATTATTCGTGAATTGAAAAATGGACAGTTATTTTCCTTCCAACCTAATATTTCTAAGCATAGTTGGTAACACCTTTGAAAAGTCCGTTTCAGATTGCACCTACATCTTTATTCATTCGAGAAAACAGTAGAACGGAACACTAAACATTCAAGTTGATTTGAAAATTCAAAAAAATGACGTGGATCTGAAACTCCGAGTCTTCTTCTGATTCTCGAAAAAAAAATAATTTACGGCTGAGATTTTATCTTCGCCAGACAGTGGCAAATAAGAAACCTAAAAAAAAAAGTTTTAGATTTATTAGATTCAGACTTTCTAGAAGTTTTATGGCGGAGTTTAACTGAAAAAAAAGACTCCATTCCTGTTTCTATGGAAAAGAAAAAAAATCTGTTGAGAGTATTAAGATAATAAACAATAGGGAACAAATGACAAAATAACTCGGATAGATTTATCCCGAAATTAAAAAGAATTTTCGATTCAAATTCATTTAGACACCAAATAAGAAAAATCGCTTTGAAAATCCACAGCTCTGGAATGATTGAAAGCAACAGTCTTTTCTCAGAAAATAATTTAAGAAAGTGCAACACAAGTAAAAAGAAATGACATTTTAGAATGATTAATCTTTTATATGATGAATATATGGCGTGAGCTGTCGTAATTAGTCCATCCAGTCTTCCTTATCCAGCCCAAACTCAAGTGCAACTTGGATCTCTCTTTATTCATTTACTTATACACTCTCGATTTTAGTTAGAACATTATTCCGCGAAGTTTTGAGAGAATATAAATTTTTGTTTTTCGACATAATTGGTTTTATATCAAATTTCGAACAAGGGTTTGAAAATCTGAAATTTTCACCTGACCACCCATTTTTTAATTTCAATCTCACTGGCTTCATCAAACCACGAATGCTAATAGAATCTGAACAAGACATTGTCATTACCCAGTTCCTGCGGCACAAGTGTCAGTTGATACAAAGAACCGTTGACAACGTGGAAGAGCAACACAGAAAAAGAGAGAGGAGATGCTTTAATTCAATTAAATGAATGTATTCCTTGTTTTCTTCAGGCATTCTCATGTGGTCCACTACTATGTTGAGAACCTCGTTAGTCTCATTTTTACTTATTCATTGAAGATAGCAATATGGTCTCAAACGTTCCGATCTTTTTTATTATATTTTCCAAATTTCCCGCGATTTTCTCTGATTTGGAGGAACATTCATTTGAAGAAAAACTCCTGAGCTGCCCAACTTATCCCTGTAGTACAATTTGTGAGTCCCGTGGGAATTATGTAAAAGTAAGTTGATGGAAAAATTGCTCCGGCATATTTTTATGAGTGTGCCAGATTCAAGTGCTCTCCGTAATTTTTTTCCTAGCTTTACTCATTTTTTATGCTTTATTTATAAAACGCTGTGAAACCTGTAATAGAAGGACTCCGGACACTTTGATCTTTAACTTCGAATTTCAAGGCATTGTTAAAGATAGGAAAAAAATTGTCAACTAATAAAATGTTTATCATTTTATCACAAAATTTCCATCAGTTAAACTTGTTTGATATTTTGCAAATGAGCTAAGATAAATGAGCTCAAACTTGATAATGTGGGGGCCCTTCTATTACAGTTTTTACGGTGGTTTTCGGGTCAACCAATTTTCTTCTCTTTATTTTTGCCAGCCAATTTCCAGGTATTCATGTATTCTGGTCACATTGATCATGCAGGAATAGCTTCCATTTCTCTACCTTTTCCAGCTCCTTTTTCCGAAATTCCCATAGCAACATTTTCCTACAATTTTCGTTTTTCCTTTTTTTGCTGCTCCAAATAATTTTCTTCCTCACTCTCTTTGGATTCAAATATCAATCTCATAAAAACGACGTTTTGCGTCAAAGAAGAAACTGCATCTATTACCTCTTAGTAAGAAGCTCTTACCACTCATGAAAAATGAGAAGCTAATTTGTCTCACTCACTCTTCTTGCTCTTCTCGACCCATCTTTGACGATTTGCTTCGAAACCAAAACCACTTTGTCTTCTTGGAATTTTTCTTGTTTTCTTGATGCGGTCCCTTGTTAATGAGACACAAAGTGCTCTTTTCTTTTACCATCTATCGTCATTCATCAATTTGACTCCACTTTCTCGTTTCTCTTTCTTTTTTCCTTTTTTTCGGACCTGTTCTTTAATTTTTATGCCATTCGTGTCTTCTTATTTTTTGGTATTCCTCAAAAATACAAATCCACTAACTCATTTCCTGACTACCTTGATTTTCAGAACTCTCAGCATCCATCTCCATAAAAGATAACATGCTCCATCACGAAATCGAAGACGCCTCGGATTCTCTCTCGTTCTCCGCAATGTCGTTGGATGATGATCAGGTAAGGAGCGGGGGGAATTTGTTAATGCTTCTTCTGGTGGCTCTCGTCGACTTCATGAATCACTCATTTTCGTTTTCCCCTCATTTTCTCGTCCTTTTTGCTCTTTCTTTTTACATATTCTCTATTCACCGATAGATATCTTGAAAAATCCTTTTTAGAAGGAAAGGCGAAAATGAAAACGATGGCTCTGTTTACATTTATTTTCTACCAACTTCGATGGGGTGATGTTGACATCATGAATTAATCACTAATTTGAGTTCATGATAAGGATATTTGATAGATCGTTTGCGAGAGGAAAATATCGATCAGGTCGCATCAACCAAAAAAAAACGGTTTCCTGATTATTTCTTGACTTTTTCTTTAAATTATATCAAATTTTTCGGGTTCTAGGGATTCTTGGGCCAGGCAGGATCAAATAAAAAAATTTTCCGGCCCGCCCCGGGTCAGCTTCTGCAATTTCGAAATTCTGAAGTTTTTTGAAAAATTTCGAAATTTTCGCTGAATTTTCAATAAATATCGAAGTTCTGATCCTTTTGTAAGAGCGAATAATCTTAGGAAGTTTTTTTTGAGAATTTTTATTTTTCTTTAATCAGCTACCCGGGCCGGAAGAATTTTTTTGACCCTGCCCGGCCGGGGGTGGGCCGTGTCACCGGGTCGTCCCGGAATTTGACAAATATGAGTTTTTATCATCTTCTAAGCATCTACATTCTCTAGAATGAATAAATTAACTTTCTCTATTCTTTTTTCTGAGGTAAGCTTGCTTCAGGCTTTTTAATGTATTTAGAAAAAGCAAGTTTGCTATAAGATTTTAGAAAAGTGTTTGTTCTTGGTACGTCTGACAACCGCAAAAATGATTAAAAAATTATCAGCGTCCCTAATAACTTTCAAATTGCTAAATGCTCCATCATTTCTGAAAGTTGTTTGTGTCAATGTACAAGTTATGAAGAACAATCAATTAGTGGACAGATTCCCGAATTTCGAATCGCACTCTAATTATGTTTTTCTGTCTACTAAAAATGCTTGGATTATCACTTTATTTTAGTCTGAAAAACTCAAAGATTTTTCTCAAATGTCGTTTTGATTCGTTCCTAAAATTCCCCGGCCCATTTCCAATATTGTAACTTTCACTGTTTGGATTAAACAACTTGGCATTCATACCCTTTCCCAGAAACACTATATCAGAAGAGCTCATTTCTTATTAAGAAGTTCAATACCTTCGTGGGCCTGGCTTCCGTCGACGTGTCCTTCGATGGTCCAAACGTCATTTTCGACGTGTCCTTCGCTGGTCCAAACGTCATTTTCCCCTTTCCTCAGACAAAAACTTCGCCGAAAAGGACTCAAGATCCTTCTCTTCTTTTCAAATTAAAAGCGCATGATGTGGATGCGCCCTGTCATTTTTCATATGTTGCCTGGTTTCGTCGCATCTCCGTGAGCAACCATTCGCCCGTCTCGGCCCCCAAATGTTCTGCCCGCCTCTTTTCATTTTCATAAATTTGCACGGCCAAGAGCGGCCGCTCCATCTTCCCTTCTCCTTCTTAACCTTCAGTTTTTCAGCACAGCTCGAGCATGTCGGGTCTTTCTCCAAATGGCCTTCAGGCTCCACGACCATTGAGACGCTGTCGCAGCGCTTCTCCAGCTACTCACCGAGTTTTGAATCTGGTTCCGGAGCAGCAGAGACTCATCAGGTAAGAGGAATATACTCCCATCTTTCGGAGGGAAGGGATTAGTATAATTATTAGGTGAGGTAGACTGGGAATTTAGATTATAAAGTAAGATTCTGAGGTGTGGTCCTCGGATTAAGTTGAAAGAATGAAATTGAATGAGCTAGATTTTGTATAGCAACTACACTATACATAACTTAAAATAAAGACCTCCTGGGGACTAAAAATAAACCAATGATCAAAAATTCAATGCTTGAGAGATCACTCATGTATCCATAATAAGAAATACTCTGATAGAGAACTACCCTATACACGCACTATGAGCTCAACTACCTCAATTCCTGGAAAAGATAATAAAAATGTGTCAACTGATAAAATGTTGGTGATATTACGAGAAACATTTTATCTATTGTCATATTTTGATGTATTTTATCAAAATCGAGATAATTGAGCTCCAAGTGCAGATGCTAGTTTTGGTTGTTTGCACTGAATTTTCAGCAGTTTTCCACTAGAAAATAATTCAGACAACATAACTACCGTGATCATTGGATTGATAGAAGGCCATCCTATACATATACTTGGAGCTCGATTACCTCAATTTCTATGAAAGATATGAAAAATGTGTCAAATAAGAAAATGTTAATAAAATTGTGATAAAAATTGTATCAGTTGACAGATTTTTGATAATTCATTTAGAAGTTGAAATAATTGAGCTCAAACTGCAGGTATAAGTTGAATTTCAATTAAAGTGTTGACAGTATGATCCTAAATGTAGCTTTTGATGCTAAAGCTGAACTTTCGATGTTAAAGCTACAAATTTTAGGCAATCATGGAACCGCATTCCAAAGTGGCAGTTTGCAAAATCGGTTCTCACTGCATTCTTCCGTGCGTGCCATGCTCCTCAACTGATTTTCCCAAACCAGGAAACCGAGCAACGTCACATTAAGTATATCGTCGAGCTGGTTCAATCCTGCGTCGGTAAACTAGACAACTTGGAGGAGGGACTCAAGCCATTGGTTGAGCTTCTTGGCCGCGGACACTCCAACTTCAGAATCACGTGAGTTTCAGCTTTTTAATCGCAATCCTATCAACAACCGGATGTTGCACTTGCCGATTATGATGTAATCATGAAAATATTTTTTCCAGTGGACCACACTGGGAGAAGTTCGCCGAGGCTCTGATGAGCGTCGCTAGCGAGTACAACGGACCGGGACGTCGTCACAGGGACATCGGAAGAGCCTGGATGCTTCTCTCTTCATTCTTGGCCGATCGCCTGGCTCATGCTTCTCGCACTTCTCATCAATCGCCAATGCTCACTCCGCGTGTTCAACTTTTGACGTAAATGTTTCATCGTTTTCAACTTTTTGAAATCTTTTTAGAGATTCCAGGAATGATCCCGGATTCTCATTTAAGATTCAATGTAAAATTCTTGTTTTTTTTTTTAAATCTTTACTTTTCAGTGGACGTTCGGCACTCGAATAATTCAACCTACACAACTGGGATATCTGGGATCGATGCAGTTTTTTAGACATAAATTCTTGTTTATGTATAACTTTTTGTATTCGAATGGTGTATATATATTTTTTTGGAATCAATAAAGTTTATTATTTGGGAAAGAAAAGCCGAAAATCAAAAGACTACACATTTATAAAATGAGAGAGAAAGAGAAACATAGAGAAAAAGGACAGGAAATGAGATGGAAATTACAAAGAAATCACGAATTGCACAAATTATTCACAAACATCTGTTAATCAAAGTATCCGAGAAGAAAGAGAGGAAAAGAAGAAAACTACCGTAGGATCCAAAATCATAATTTAATTTTTGATAATGTTTCCAATCACTCGTCTATGTTATGGGAGTTAGATCAGACAGGGGGAGGGATAGAAAAAGTTTTTAAAAAATTATGCTGAAAATATATTTGGTTTCTAGGATAGGACAGGCAGAACATAGGAGAAAAATGAATTTATAAAGAACTAAATTATATTGCACAACCGAGAAGTAAAGCTGAAAATCGGATAAATGAAGAGCTACTCGTCGAACACTAGGCGTCTAGGATTCTTGCAGAGAAGGAATGGTACGTAGAACATTTTGGAGTGGAGTAGTACGGATGAGGCGTTTCGGAGCTCTGGGAGCCTGAAAAATGATTTTAATATTGTTGAGAATAATAGCTAGTGTACTGTAGTTTTTGTTTAAATTGAATTCTGAAACATACAAAAATTGCTGAAAATTTCGTTGAAGGATCAAACTACCGTAAACCGGTAATGAGAGGACCTCTAACTTTTAACTTTGTGCCAATTTTTCTCGGTTCCTGTCAAAGATATAAAAACGTTGCCAGCTGATAAATTGTTTAGCATAATATCACAAACATTTTATCAGTTGACACCGTTTTGATATCTTTCACAGGAACCAAGATAAATCAGTTCAAATTTGATAGTGTGGGGCTCGTATTACAGGTTTTACCGTCAATTATTTTCGGAAAATACTTGATTAATGAAATGATTTTTTAAAATAAAGTTTCATGAGTTTTCAATTTTTGGAACCATTCAGAGGAGCCGGATAAAAGTGACTCGAAGACTGGTGTCTGACCTTGAAAGTTGAATTTTCCAAAAAGTAGCTATCGTATTTGCTCTAATAGAAGCCTTTCATATATGTGCACTTTCAGCTCAATTATCTTGGTACCTTTAAAAGATATCAAACATTTTACAACTGATAAATTATTTATCCAAATATCACTAACATTTTATCAGTTGTTTTTTGATATCTTTCATAAGAACCGAGATAATTGAACACTTTTTTCTTATCTGACTACTTCTCGATTTAATATTTAAAATGTTGTTTTATTTTTAGTTTTGTTTTACTGGATATTCCCATTCCGAAAAACGAACCATTCAAGAATCTGCGCCAAACTCGTCGTCTGCTGCGAATCCTCTCCCGGCTGATGCAAATGAATTTGTAACGTCTTGACAAAGTGATCCTGAAGGGTGTTGACCTTGTCAATGATAGTTCGGTCTAGAGTTGAATCGGGCGAAAGGTGGAGTAGGGTGATAGCCTTGATACAGACGTACGCTTCTGGAGAGACCTTGAGGTTGGAGAACGAGTTGAGGAGAGTGGTGAAACGGTGGACAAGCGTACCAGCTTCCCTAGAAAAAAGAACAAGGTTAGTTCTAAATCATTGACAAATTGAGAGGTCAACTCACTTAGACACATGCTCGAACGGAATTTCTTTCCCAAGCACCAACGCCAATCGATTTTGTAGTAGGCGAAGGTTAACTTGTGGATTTGTGAATGATATCTCATCAGTTTCATCAATCATTTCTGTAGTATCTGGAGAATCTGGAGTGAAAACTGAGCAGGCATAGTATCCAGCAGACAGGAGAACAAGCTCAGCCCAGCGTTGTGTCAAGAGATGTGTATGGGCTTCTACAGGTAACTCATCGAAAAATGGAAGGGTTTTTGTCCACTCCACAAGTTGTTCCACAATTTCATCACCTGAAAATGAAAAGTTAGGATTCAAGGGACATGGAAGAACAAACCAATTCTAGTTAGTCTTTTGCACGCTGGAGCAATATCACTGCTTGCCGATGCTGGATTGATTCGGAGTCCTTTTAGATTGATCAGACGATCTAAGCAGTCCATTTCTACCAACTCCTAAAACAGTAAAAATTGGCAATAGCTTCAATTAACTTTGGGAAGTTTGAAAACTCACTTTAATCAATTTCTTGCCACTCGGAAGACTCTGGAACGGTCGTCTCTCTATTTCTTCAACGTAATCTCTCGTTTTCCGGATGATACTTCTCCTCTGCTTGTAGTTGCTGTAGATACTGTTCCCGTTTCTTCCACCGGGCATACGATCTTCTCTTACTGCTACAAATGAGAAGAAAATTTTTGCGGTCAGAGGGGGCGCAGCGAAAAAAAAAACTAACCTTCGGTTAGCATGCCCTTGCTGATGCACTTTCGGAAACGACACGATTGACACCTGGAAGGTCAATTAAGAGTTTTTTATTGCGGGTTGAAGGGTCGATTTTTTTTCGAATTTACCTGTTCCGATTCTGCTTGTCAATCTCACAACAGTTGTCCTGACTGCAGTGATAGACCTTCTTGTTTTGAACAGATCGCTTGAAGAATCCTTTGCACCTGGAACAACCAAAACCTTCATTTTCATACAATTGTCAGAATATTTTAGGTCGATTTGAAAAGTGAGGAGACAACGCGATAATGGTGCTGTCACCGATTTATTGCCCTAATCGCCAAGGTTACATCAGTAGGAGCAGGTGTTCGGAGCATATGGTATATTACTCAATTTAATTGTCGATCAGAAACGGCAGGGATAGTTGTTGACATTCGACAATAGGGGAAAAATGTGGAAACTAGAATCGAAGTCGGAAAAAGTAGTAGAAGGAAAACAAAAAAAATTTTTAGACAACGTGCGAAAGGGGCCTGTAGAAAATGACTAGAAGAAGAACCAGAAGGAGAAGGACGGAAAAAAATGGGGTGAGGAGGACGTGGTGGGTTAAAATGATAGTAAAGTGAAATGCGCAAAAAAAAGAGGCAGCAACAGAAACGTTTCCTTGGGGTCTCTTTGAGTGACCTTGTTCTTTAAGATGCCCTTGCAACCTACCCACATTTTCTGTCTGTCATAACTTTTTTCTACAATTGTATGAAAATGAAAAATTAAGATGGAGACGCTGAAACAGTGTGAACTTGTGGTGAAACGTTTAGGTTACAATCATCAAGCACGTGCTAACAATTTTATGTTATTTATGAGAAAGTGACGGTCAGTTCTTTCTCACTTCTCAGCTTCGAAAATATTCTTAAAATTCCTGATTAAAATTAGTAAAGTGTCAAGAACTGAATTTTCGAGAGAATGAGGAAGAGTAATTGTTCATTCCTGGAAACTCAAACAAAAATATTTCAAGCTTCCTTCATGAACTACGGTAAACACTCTGAAGTTACTTGCACTTCGAGCTCAATTATCTCACTTTAGGCGAAAAATATCGAAAATTTGCCAATAAACAAAATGTTGGTGATATTATGACTTGCATAGAAACCAAGATAATGTGCCCAAATAAGGATAATTCTATGAAAGTGTTCACGGTACTTTCAACTGAATTGACTAATTGGAATCATTTTGTTGAAAAATCTATAATTTGAGCTTTTCTAATTGGAGCTATTATAATTGACTATTCAAACCTCGAAACCCCGAACTGTCCACACTAAAAAAAGAAAACCTAACTGAAGAACATACATATTGAAATAATTTCAAATTGGGTCGCGGTCATCAATGAATTGAGAAAAAGTGGGCTACAGAGTAATATTGGGGCGGAGCGCGCGGCCCTCCGGAGAAAATGGAGGTGACGAGAAGAGGTTACGCAGATGGCACCAGTTGAACCGACCTTGTCCGACAACGCAATTCGTCTCCCACTAACAAAACCTTGTCCGAGTTGACCTCCGACTTTTCCCCCTCCTCGGTACCGGAGACAATAGTTACTAAGAGAGATGTCACATTCGAACAAGTGATAGGTTGATTGATACTGAGAAAACCGAATGACAACAAAAAACGAGTATTCCAAAGTGACCGAAATTCTGGTTCTTGTTCAGTATCTCTCGGAAAATCTAGCCTCAAAACTTTTTTTCTATCGAAGAGACCACCTACGTTCGTCTTGAGATTATCTCACTCGGAAATCTGAACTACTTTGGAATTGTCCTCTGCACTTTGAGTACCGTGTGGTACACCAAGATAGCTATCTTTTCCGCAAAAGGACGTTTATCCGTTTTTTAGACATTTTTTATTTTGAAATGAAGAGAAAAATGTGTCTTATCTGTATCAATAAATAGGAAAGGTCATTTACAAATTCCTCAGATAGAGATGGCTGTGAAATATTGTGAATACGTATCTAATTGGGGGTAGTCAATTATAAGCAGCTTGATAGACCAATTTATCATGGGAAAAAGTGAAAATCAAGTTCGGAGATTCAAAAACATTTTGTGAAGTTTCTTTTCAGAAAAAAAATTTTTTTATATTACTCTAATGCAATTAAAAAAAAACTAAAAGCCAAAGGAAATTTTGTGATCACATATACGGACTTTTTAATTTTTTTTTTCTTTATTTCATACAAACAAAGAGAATTGTTTCGTTATTGATTTTTAAAATATCACAAAACCCGGAATAGAAGGGTCCCTAAACTGTTAACTTTATGCTCAATTATCTTGGTTCCTATAGAAGATGTCAAAATATTGTCAACTGATAAAATATTAGTGATTTTTTGATGACTAATTTGTCAGTTGATAAATTTTAGATATCTTTTACAGGAATGGAGATAATTAAGCTCAAAGATTATTTGTTTTTTTTTCTTCCAATAAGAATATGACCAGTAAACCCGATACGTGTCTTTTGAGCTCAATTATCTCGATTTGTGTGAAAGATATCAAAAATATGTCAACTGATAAAATGTTGGTGATATTATAAGAATTAACTTATTAGTTGACTTATGTTTGATATCTTTTACAGAAATCGAGATAATTGGGCTCAAAATTGATGGTTTGAGTGTCTAATATTACAAAACTTAGAATCGGAAAATGATTTTTGGTTTTCAATTCCTTGATTTGCAGCTACCGTAATTATTTTTTCAAGTGCTTCAAGAAAATTTCAAGGTTCGAAATTTCGAAATTCCTGAATTTTCCAGAATTTCGCTAGATTATTGGATTTGTAGAATTCCTTCCCGAAATGTTGAATTTTCATAAAAAGCCTAAACTTTTTGAGTCCAATTTCTTCAGTCAGGAAAAATGGTTACAGTAGAAGGCTAACTGGATAATTAGGTTGAAAACTATTACTGATAGATTCTATAATATTAAAACATGAAGTTAAGTATGCTTTGAAATTTCATGTTCTCTGACTCATAAAACCGCAATTTAGACTGGATACTGAATAGGTCAATCCACATTTCAATATCATTCCCATTAAAAAAGAAACATCTTCATTTGGTGCGTGTGACCTAGAGAAACTCCTCATTTAAACCGATTTAAAGTGCACTTCCACACCGACTTTCAACACGGGAGTGATGGGGTCAAACTGAGGTTGACCAAGTGTTTGGGAGGGATGTACTGAGACTGGTCAAAGGTGCGTGACACATTTGGATAGGAGGACGCCCTTCGCAACATTTCACTGACTGGGTGTTCGGCGGTGTGTCGTGTCATGCTGCAGGCCTTGACCATCATGGAAGATCCTGAAGGCCGCATGGTCTCGTCTTTCTGACGATCCTGGTGCCGACGGCTGTCTACTACGAGACGACACGGACGGTGCTGACGGCTGAACTTTCACTGTTCCTCTCCCCCATCTAGCACCACTTTCGCTTTCCCGATCCGATCACTAATTCCGTTAATAGCTCCCGTTGACCGTCGTCCAGACAGTTTTTGCGTGTGGAACAGATTTCTGACCACCCAGCTATTTTGGGAGGAAAAGAAAACTGTTTGAGAATTGAAACCAGAAAGCTTTAAAAGAAAAATCTAGACTAATGCTCAGACATCAAACTAAAAGGTTAGGTGAACCAGTAATTATACGTACACATGCTAAAAATGCTTACCCTTCACATGTTGAAGCGCCGTAATGCAGTCCAGTTGATTTATCAGCACATACCGAACAAAGTTTGCTGGTGGCGCTGGATTTTTTAGTTGTACCGTTCTAAAATGTTTGGATTTCCACCTCTTCTTTTGCTCCCCTCTCCCCCTAATAATGCTCTTTGTGCATCATCGTTTTTGCCGACTCACCACTACAGTACTGTCGGTGGTTGTTGGAGATCCACCGAGAAGCGTGAAAAGTGCTTTGGTTGAAGAAACAAGCGCAGCAGATGCTGAATCATCTGTATCAGAGTTTGGACTCTCTGGAAGGCTGAAACTGAAACAAAAATTTGATTTTTTAGTGAATTTTCTAATAATACCTGGGAGTAATAGATTCCCGCATGTCCATTTTAAGAGCGGGAGCAAACGTAGTTGCCAAATGTGTCAGATAGAACTGTAGCAAATTAGTCTGAGCTACGAGGGCCAAGTTCTTATGATCGAAGACAGGTGGCGTCTCAGAGGTTGAGTCCGCAACGTCCATGTCACTGGAAAGAGGGCGCATTAATCAGTATTAGGAGCAACTGGAGAATAAGAATAATGAAGCAGAGAGGGGAACATGGAAGGTCAGTTACATATATACATATGGAGATGTAAAAGAAGAAGAAGGAGAAGAGCAACATACGGTTTGAAGTAATGGGTGGGAGACTGGGAAGAGGGGTTTAAAAATATATTTTCAGATTGTAGTAGTATGGTAAACTCTCAAGGGGAGGAGCAATAATATCTCTACCTAGTTTTTTTTGTACCTAACAATCGTATAGTGTGGTATATAGGAAATGAAGATGTTCATAGCAACGAAGAGCAGAGGAAATGAAGGCAGTGTGAATGTGTATCTAATCAAAAAAAAGCGAAACGAAAAATAATTGTATATCTCGATTTTTGTTGTGGGGAGGGAGCGAAGGTAAAAATTGTAGGCTTTTGAGTCAGACTGAAAGTGTACAAAAAAGTGTTGTACAATATTGAGCCGCGAAATTTAATGTGGGGGCAAGAAGAGTAGGGGAAAGAGCATTTCGAATGAATAGCTGCGGGAGAGTTTTGTAATCACTCATGTGTACAACTTGGAAGGCGTGCCCTCGTTCTCCCATTTGAATTCTTTGAATTCAAGTTAGAAACTGCTTTTACCAACTCTCATCACATTATATTTATTCCCGCTTTTCGTTCGTTCCTCATTTTTATGTGGTGCACTCTTTGGAAAAGCGAACTTATGAGATTTTCGAGTGAAAGGGAATCCATCCCGAATGTGTGGATGTACGAGGCGCCCCCGGTGAGAAGCAATAGAAGCGAAATGCCCCCCACACACGTACTGTCACTCTCGTTTGACCGGCAATAGGCCCGATTGAATGTACGCGCTTTCACGAATTTCAAGGTCTGACCCACAAAATTTCGTTTCGCCC
>NC_013491.2:18034395-18104086 GCF_000004555.2 Caenorhabditis briggsae
TCTCAGGGCTCAGAGACTCTACGAACGCACCAAATGACAACATTTGGTCTGGAGATTGATGTAACTGTTGATTATTCGTACAAAAGGGGTCAATGGCCTTCGGGACCATAGGGAAATGAAGAAGCCTGCTGTGACATGTCTAGATGGTACCAAGGACTATTTTTTTGAGACATGTCTTAGCAGATTGGAACACTTTTTTGAAAAATGTATAGAGACGAAGACAAGATTTGAACTTTTCTTCTCGAATAATTTTTGATCGTTATCTTCAGAAGGTGTCCGCCTCTGTCCGGTGCTACTCGGTACAGTACCGCGCGGTATTCGAAATACGGGTCAGGCAAAAAAAAGCATTGGCATATTTATCTTAACAAAAACTGATATGAAAAATAAATTATAAAAATTATCGGTTTATAAAAATAACCAATCAGCGATAATTTTTGAAAAATTTGAAAATTTAAATTTTGAATTATTCAAAATTTGAAGTATCAGTTGTAATTATTCTCGTTTTTTTTGAGAAATAAAAGTGTGAGAGTGAATAAAACTATTAAAACTTTTCTTTAAGGAGCAAGAGCAAACTACCGTATTCTTCGAGCCTATTTTTAAAATTGTTTCATTTTTTGTTGTAAATCATATTGAAATGAGAAAAAACATAGAAAAAAACAATCAAATTGAGAAAATGATATTCAAATTAGGCTCAAGTAGTATAGTAGTTCGCTCTCATGCCTCCGAGAAAAAAAATAACCGCTCCCAACAATTTCATAAAGCTGAAACAAAAAACTCTAGGCATGAAGGTATACTGTAGCGACAATTTTCGAAAATGTATGATTTTACATATTGGCATTATTATTCCGAATATTGTAAAGTTAAAAGTTTGAAGAGTAAATTGATATTATAACAAATTATTCTGAAACAGACATCTTTTGACATAAAAGGGTACGGTAGCTGGACGATAGCCGTCAAAACTGGAAAATAGACAGATACTAAATGTTTTACGAAAGTCTAATGGATTCTCAGATGATCCAAAACAACGCTAATACGTTCTCATTTCATTCTTTAGATTTTAGATATCTGACGGATTGGGAAGAATGAACGAAATGGAAACTCGAGACCGTCAGAAAAACAAAATGAAACCGCCAGGAGATGAATTGGAGGGGAGGGGGATAATTTCATGAAAGTACAAAATGAGAAAGTTGAACTGTAGGTCGGTAGGTCATCTCATTCCGAAACACACACAACAATCGAGATGATGGTAAGCCGGAATGGATGCGAAGCGCGCGCCGCGTTTTCCGCCGGCCGATTCGCGCGGATATTGGCGCAAAAGCAAAATTGGGTGAAAGATGCATGGGAGGGGGAGGGCGAAACGAAATTTTGTGGGTCAGACCTTGAAATTCGTGAAAGCGCGTACATTCAATCGGGCCTATTGCCGGTCAAACGAGAGTGACAGTACGTGTGTGGGGGGCATTTCGCTTCTATTGCTTCTCACCGGGGGCGCCTCGTACATCCACACATTCGGGATGGATTCCCTTTCACTCGAAAATCTCATAAGTTCGCTTTTCCAAAGAGTGCACCACATAAAAATGAGGAACGAACGAAAAGCGGGAATAAATATAATGTGATGAGAGTTGGTAAAAGCAGTTTCTAACTTGAATTCAAAGAATTCAAATGGGAGAACGAGGGCACGCCTTCCAAGTTGTACACATGAGTGATTACAAAACCCATGTATATGTGGTCACTAATCAGGTGGTGGAGCTTTCTCATGAAAGCTCGCGAAGGGCAGCCTAATCTTATCCCCCTTTCTTGGTGGCTAAATGGAAACGAACAGAATTGAAAAGGTGAACCCTCCTGAAGCTGGAGTCGTACTACTAGTATTATGCTCCGTAGTATTTAGTGTTGAAAAGAAAGTGGAATGAGAATGAGGAATGCGGGATAAAATAAGAATGGATAGAAAATGACATGAGCTCCCAGGCATAAAAGGGCAGACAGCGGATCTTATTCCCGTACGGAGGAGATACGGAGATGTCAGAAGAAGCCAATAGGAAACCGGGTAATGATATGTTTGATTTATTTTACGAGCACCTCATCCACTGGTGGCAACGAGGCTTCAGAGAATAGAAAAAAGCTTCAAAAATAGAAAAAAAGAAGAAAGCGCAGATTTTTTTTTGAATTGAGGGGGACCGTCGAGATTTACGACTTATACCTTTGAAGAGATTTGTAAAGCACAAATACGAATATTCATACGGTTTTTTGAACATTTTGCTCAAGAAAAATATTTTCTTTTGGAAAATCAATTGAAAAAGCTTAAAAATTTGAAGGAAATATTTTTCTGGAAAATCCTTGCTGTTCGTTTCAAAAACGTTTCAGAATCGGAATATTTCGATATTCCGATAATTTTTAAATAGGAATATTCCAAAATTTTGAAAATCGGAATGTTTGACATCCCGAAATTTGAAAATTTTGAAAATCGAAATATTCCAAACTTCCGAAATACCAAAATTTTGAAAATCGAATTATTCGAGATTAGGAAAAATTCCGAAAGGCCATTCCAAACATCCCTGATGGATAGAGCTCAAAAGTTTTAGTACAGTATCCAAAAGTGAGACATTTAAATTTTATAGTTTTTGAGAAAACACCCCAGGTTGCAAGTTGCCGCCAAGAACAAATCTGAAGAAAAAGATAAGGTGAAGAATGCTGGATCTACAAAAGAGCCATCGACATATGACATTCTGAAAACCAATATCTGATGCTGAAGCGAGATAAGAAAGAAAAAATCTGTACAAAGTTTTTTTTTCCAGAAAGAAATATTGCTTTATTCTAGATATTGAAAATCAGGACGATACCAAATGTACAAAAACATGATTGGAAAAGAACTGTCTATTGAAACACGATGCGACAGAAAAAAAAAAATAAAAACGGCCTTGTGATTGTTGTGTGTGAGTTTTGTTTCACACGACGACATGGTTTTTTCGCTCTTTCCTGACCAATACGAAAAAATCGAAATTCACTTTTTTTAATATTACTATTTCAACATTCATGATCCGTTTTTGAAAATTTGACTGATACCTTTTCCGAGAAAAGAAATCAAAATTTTCCGAAATTTTGACAAAGAGGTCATAAAGATAGATATTAACAGATGAAAGGGGGGGGGGGGGGGGGTGAAGACGTGGGAGGCAAAACAAAGATGAATCCGAAAAGGATGCAGCAATTCAGAACAGATGCATCCCGGAAAAGGAAAACGAAGGTCATCTCGATTTCTAACCTTCTTCTTTCACCAATCGTTTTGCAATCTGTCGATCCTTGTATTTGGGAGAATTTTCGAAAATTTGAATCTAGGGAAAGCAAGCTGAACAAATTGAAATTCTAAAGCTTGTAAGTAAGTCTGGCGAATAAATCTGGAGACCCCAAGAGAATGAAAAAGGACATTTTGAAAATAACGACATCATAAGAAGAAGAAGAAGAAGAAGTGGACAAAGATGAAGTGAAAGGAGTGTGAGAAAGTTATAAAACACGAGAATTGAAGAGGAAGTTGGTGAACTTACACTTTATTAATTTTAATTTGAAATTCTACGAAGAGAAGGAATACTTTTTGCACGAGAAAGGATGCGGAACGATGGAATACTTGAAAATCTGAGCCTCTGAGCTTCACTTTTTCAAAATCTTCAGAGCTAATCGTTAATCCAATAGATAAACAGTTGTTTGAGTGGGGGCGGAACCGTTGGCTGAGAGTGAAAGATGACAGTTTCGAAGGTGAGTCATATTTGATAAAGATAAGATGTTCCTGTTGTTTTTTTTAGTCTTAGGACAGGAACATCTGAAAAATGGAGATTGAGATTTGGAGATCATCTGGATTAACATATTTTTAACCTAAATTTGAAGGCGTTCGGAGACATGACCGTTTTGAAGAAAAATTGGAAAGAAAAAAAAACAGTTTAGGGATAATATTAAAGATGCAGGAAATGAAGAAATTAATTTTTTCGCGACAATTCGTTCATACAAGCCCTTCGAGGTGGTGAACTAGAGCCTTCGCTCCAATAGATATACCGTAACTCTAATAACCACCCGAAAATCCTTATGAATTCCCTCCCACTCAGCAAATCGATTAGAAAAAAGCAACCGTGTGCAAACGATCGTGGTCACCACGGGGCAAAAATGTGAGAAAAGTGAGAATTAAGCTTTTAATGTTTGGCAAATTTGGTTATTGGTACATTTAAAGGGATGTATTGCCTTTTTTCATATTTCACAGTAATAAATGTAGTACGAAACACTTCAATCAAATTCTAGAAAATGCTCATAAGATGAATCCGACCAAAAGTTTTTTTGTACATAAGACTGTGGGAAACAACATGTAGATTTATATAGCAACAAAGGAAAAAATTTAAAAAGTTGATGCATTTCGAATATTTAATGTTAACTTTTACAAATAAAATTTTGAAGAGAATATCAAAGTTTCCTTTTTTCCGATGTTCTGGTTCAAAATTGTTCCATTTTTTCACTTTAAAGTTCGAATTATTCATCAGTTTCTGACTTTTATAGTTTCATATGGTGAAAAAAACTTCCAAACACACATCCATAGATTATTTTCTAATTTTCCGACAGGTTTTATTTTTGTACTATGAATTTCAGGATTTTTGAGTATCTTTCACATCTCAAAATAATCTGAGGACACTGAAAAAAATTTAAAAATCTGACATCTGGAAATAAATAAAAATTTCAATATCTATTGAAATTCCAAAAATCAATGTTCCTTGCTGGACCTGTCATGTTACTGTACTTCTGACGTTTTTCTTAACTTATCAAACTAATTAAATTGGTTCCTATTTCCGTTTTCCATCTGAAAACAAATATCGGTTTCTGAACCTATGCTTATTTTTCTCCGTTTTCCGATCTCGTAACCTGCTCTTTGTTCTTTATTTTTTCTTCTCTTTGGTTTTTTCAGGTCATTCTATGTTTCCCGTTCCATTCTCATTCACTCAATTTGTCACTAAAGCAACCCGCCCGTTGTTTCTACCCATTTCATAATACACCTATTTATGGAAAAGGATTCTGAAGAATCAAGAGGTCTGAAAAGAAAGCGAATGAATGTAAGAGGAGGTTATCAATCAGGCTGGCCCCAGTCTCTCTCTCCGGAGCTCCCGTCTTTTGAGGTTTGATGACGCGAAAAATCGGGGGTCTCGGAGAGTCTTGTCTTGTCCTGCAGCTCTACCAATTCGTTTCATAGACTTTTTTCTTGTTAGATTTTTTCTACGACCAGAATCTATTTGCCTGTTGCTTGGAGCAAAGCAGAAGTTTCAAGATGAGCAGTATGGTGAGTTTTTCGTTTTGTTTTGTTTCCGTGTCTATTTTTCATAAACAGTGTTTGGAATCGAAATATTTTTTATGGGGAGCAAAACACTATTTGAGCAAATAATACTGCTAATTAGTTAATAATGCACGCTTTCCCTCTTTTTGGTTTTTATGAGCTTTGTGCTTCTTTATTTGAACACACTAATTATGAGAAAAGGAACTCTCTTTTGGGTCCCACTATGGTCAATTGTGTGAAAGAAGAAGTCTTTCGCAGGAAGACAATTGAGAGCTATTTTTGTTTTCTGTCGTTAGTGAAAGCTAGTTATTCATTCCATCGCATTCGTAAGTCAAGGGTATCTCAGAAAAAAAGCAGGAAGATACGGACCACATCCAATTATCTTAAATAGAAGCAGATATTATCTAAAATCGTGATTTGAAATTATTGAATGGGACCTCATGAGAAATAAAATCTCTGAAAATTAGATGTAGACAATCTACCGGAAAGAATATTTCCAAGTGTTTTCCGGAATTTGAAAACTGGAATATTCCATAAATCCGAAAATCCAAAACTTCTAAGCCGGAATATTCAGAAACTCCAAAAATTCGAAATTCTTAAATTTTCAAAACCTGAACAATTCTAAATTTTCAAAATTCTGAAAAATAGAAATACCGCAATTCCGGAATATTGAAATTAGGAATTGTCGACATCCCGAAATTCTGAAATTTTCAAAGTAGGAATATTCTGAAATTCCGAAATTTCCAAACCGGATTAATCCAAAGTTCTAAAATTCTGAAAACTTGAAATTCGGAATTTTGAGATTTCGAAAAATTCCAAAACCGGAATAATTTTAAATTATCAAGACTCTGAAAGCTTGATATTCCGAACATCCGAAATTTTAAAATTCGCTACTTTTGGCATTTTAAAATTCCGAAAATTCTGAATCGGAATATTCTGTAATATCGAAATTTACAAATCCGGATTAATTCCAAATTTTCAAGTTTCTGAAAACTTGAAATCCCGAAATTAAATTTTCAAAATAGGAATATTCCGGAATAATTCTAAATTTTCAAGATTTCGAAAACTCGAAACTGCAATATTTTGGAAAATTGAAATTCAAAAATTTCGTAATTTTGAATTTCGAAAAAGCCATTTTGTACATTCCTGGCCTAGTATTAATGCTCTGGACCATATATCACACTCCAAATATACAAATTATGTTTCACTTCTTTTTTTTAATCCAGAATTCCATTACAATATTCAATTAATTTGTTTAGAATTGAAAAAATCCGTTTTAGAATAAATTTGACTTTTGACTTGGTCGCTTTGATTTTTTTGAACATTTTTTGTGCTCCAAAAAAATTCAACTATCCATAAACCCCTGCAAACTCAAATCCCCTTTTTTCCATTTTTTTTGTTTCATGAATTCAAAGAAACAAATTTTTATAGCAGGCCAACGGGGGTCTTGGAATTCAATAGTTGCTAGGTGCTTCTTCCCCCCCCCCCCCCCCCCATGCTGACTTTTATGGGGGGCTCCGACCGCCTGAGCAAAGTGAAATTGAAACATTTGTCCTTTCTCTTTTTTCGGATTTCCCATTTGATGAATCTACTATGAAATCTATTTAAAAATCTACTATGAAACAGAGTCCCATAGAAGTGAGTTGTAAAACAGGCTATTAAAAAATGGGGATCAGGTGGAGAAGGGTCGCATTTGAATGAAAAAAAAAAACGTTTAATTCGCAACACCGGGACCCCACACATCACATTGATCTCGTCGCGTACTCTAAAACCAAAGCTGAGCACAAATCATCTTTACACTGGTGCATTGTTGGTCTATAAAACTTTGGGCACCCGTGAGCTAGAGGACCCGCAACGGCAAAAACTATAGAATCCCTCTAATCCCGCCTACTGGTTCTCGCCATCTCTCTCTCCATTTTCGTGACAAAGATTATTCTTCTGAATCCTCATCGTCGTCGTCGTCCTTCTTCATCTTCGCCCAATTTTTCTTGGCTTCCACAAATTATTTTTCTCCTCCCCTCCCCTTTTATTCTTTATCTCGAAATTCTGTTTTGTGGGATTCACTCCAACAATCCCAAGCACCTCTTAGGGCGCCCCGCTTTTGGTGTCCCGTTATTATTATTATTATTATTATTATTATTATTATTCATTCATTCATTTTTTCATCTTTCCATTCCTTCATTTTTGTGAAATGCCAAGAAGAGTCACGTTCCATTGAAAAGAGACACCTTTCTGGCGTAAAAATCCCCAAACTCTTCTTTTGTACCCTCCTGATTACGCCATCTGAAAACCAACTCACTCAACCCAAGTTCTGTTTTAACAGAAGAAGCTGGAGCAGTTGAAAGAAAAGAAGAAGAAGAAGCAGCAGAAAGAAGTCCAAAAAAGACGGAGAAAAGTGGGCGGCGCTTGCCATTCACATAGACTTTTCGGAAGCGTTAGATAACTGCCCTAACTAAACGGGGGGTGCTCCCCGTCTTCCTGCTTCCGTTGCGCCCCTTCTCGCTCTCATTTGGCCAACTATCCGACAGTAAATTGTGTGAGTGAGTCGTTGTTGAGTGTCTTTGCCAAAACGTCAGCAAAAACGGAGCACGATGAGCAACAACATGAGCCAGGTAAGAACATGCGACTATTTATGTTTACGGTAGATTATTTTATTTTTCCACCTCAATCATTACATTGAGTAAAATGCGATATTCTATTCAAACTTCAAATTGTAGAAATTCTAGCTTGGCTTCTTTTAGGTTTTAAAGTTTTAAATTGATCTACGCGTATTATGGTCCCTTTAAACTGCAATTTTTTCAGTTTCATATTGAAACGAGTGCATTTTTTGGGCCAGGATATCATGACCTGAACCCATTCCATATGCAACCCCCATTCTTTGCAACACCCTCCGGAGCGCCAAGGTTCATGCACCTAACCCAATTTGTCAAATCCGGGTCAGGCGACTCTGGTTTTGGTTTTTAGGACTTTCATAAGCGTCGGGACCCCATCATCACTATTCATTCTTTATGAAAAGAGTTTGCAGATTTAGATCTTTGGTTTTTTTTTTCATCATAAGATTCTGAGAGTTCAGTTACGTCCGTTCATCGGATTGTTTGCCTTTTTGTGTGAAACAAAAACATGATACTCGGAAGTTTTTGTGTTTCCAGGCAGTTCGGGTGTTTCCGGGGATTGAAGATCCGAACAAGAAGAAACTAAAAATTCAGTGCTTGTGTTCTGATGATTTTAATTGTTTTAGGAAATTTTCTAATTGAAGATGTACAGTACTATGTACAAAAACGTGTTTTTCAGTCGATTATCGGTCATTTTCAAGATTCTAGTGCTTGATTGTTGAGTTTCCGATCAGGTTGGAAATTTTGGAGGATGTAAAACAGATCTAGATTGAAAACTTTGCATTCACAGAATTTTTCGAAAATTTCTAGTTTTTCAGTACAAAACGTACTAAAGAGGGTGTCCTTCAGAAATCAGCAAATAGCTGAAAAACTAGGAATTTTCAAAAAATTCTGGGAGTGCAAAATTTTTATTCTAGATCTGGTTTACACTCTCCAAAGTTTTTAAAGTGATCGTAACCTTGACAACCGAGCTCTAACCTTCTGAAATTGGTCGGAAATGCAACTGAATCCGGTACTGTTGCAAATTTCATATGTAATTTGTCTATCGATTTGTAATCTGTTTATTATAACACATAGAAATGTTCCGATTTAGCTATTCCTGCAGATTAGTCACTAACCTAGATTCTAAAAAACAATCAATGTCCCTGACAACCCTACAATGCAGTTGTATCCTTCTGTTCTGCACTTTTTCTATTTTTCTTTTATAATCTCTTGGCGTCAGAAATCACCTATACTACCATCTACTATTACGACTACTTGAATATGATTAACCCCTCTTAAGGTCTTCGTTTTTTGTTATTTTCTTCTCTCTGCTTAGAATTTTCAATGACCGTCGGGAAGGGACTCTCGGGGTGGCGTCAGGTTTCTCCCTCCCATCCTTCACAGAGTCTTGATGTGCGCTAAAAACATTCCAAAAAAAAGTTGGCTATCTTTTTCCTCCTTTTCTGAGGGCACTTTTCATTAGTCAAGTTTTTTTTCTTACTACTTTCTTCACACCCTATCCCTCTTGTCTATGAAAAAGAACAGAGTGTGTAGGAGAACAAAAATCTCGAAACAGATACACGAAAAATTGCCATAATGAATGAGATTCTGGGGCGAAGTGCTAACGAAGAATTTCTTTTTCCTCCTCTTCTTCCCCATCTTTACTGGTATTGAGATGTATCAAAAATTCTGCACGCCAGCATCTTTTGGAGTTTGAATGCGCGATGATAGGGGATTGTTTGGAGCCACACACATTGGGCCTCAAACTTCTTTCTATCCCGGGGTGTGGAAAAGTTGAATAGAATAGGATACGTGAATTTGGTTTCCAATATGTGCTCTCTCTCTCTTTCCGATAGAAGAATTATTAATAAACCCCCACTCTCAACGCATATATTATTTTTTTTACGGGCGCCGCGCCGTTGACGCTTCACACTGCTATTGTCCTTCATATGTTCGCTTGTTCGACTAACCAGCCTGCACTTATAGTGTAGCCTGAAGACGTGGACGGGGGGACTCAATTTGGGGTTTTTCTGGATATGAAGATAGAGAAGAGAGTAATGCATACTAAACGCTACTTTGTTTCTTTTTTCATCACTCCATTGTTACTTATGACCTCAATGGGAAAGACCAAGAAGGACCTAATTTTTGTCCAAAGATCACATCTAGGGGAATTTTCCCGAGATTTTAGAAGTCATCATAACTTTTTTCTCAAGCTTCATTCCATGAAAAGTTGTGAGAACCCGATTCTCTTCTAAGGGAACAAATTTGTGTAGTTTCATTCATGTTGAGATTCCTGAGGCGCTTTTATAACCATTGTCTCTAAAAAATCTACTGAATTATTTTCCATAAAGAAAAAAGGTTCGTGAAAGTGTACTAATCATTTATAAGATATTTTTTTGGTCCACAGAGCCAGAAAATGATTTTGAACTTAATTTTCTAAAAAAAACTATGGAATGAAAAATCCTTATTTTGGTCTATCCATTCATACCAAGTATGTTTGGACCAAATAACTTTTGCACCAGTTTCAGGCGTTTCTACTTTATAAATTGAATTTTGAAAAAATCCGAAATTTTCGTAATTTTGAAAACCGGAATATTTCAAAATTCTGAAATTTCGAAAACCGGAATATATCGAAGTTCTGAAACTCCGTCTTTTTCAAATTCGGAGCATTCCGAAATTTCGAAATTCCCAAATTTTGAAAATCGGAAAATTCCGAATTTTCGAAAATCGGAAATTTTGAAAATCAGAATTTTTGACATTCCGCAAAAACTCTGAACCATTCAGAACATTTCTACATACACACCATCTTTATCACAAATCGTAGTTTCTGAGTTGAACAGGTTTAAAATTAGATAATGACGCACTGATAATACTGTTCTATCGTCATACTACTTTTTAGATAAAGATTCTGAAATTTTCCACCAAATATATTATTTTTCTTCCTGAAGTATGTGATTTTTCTGTCCCAAGACGAAAAATGTAGTCCCTCCTCCAGACAACATGTTCGAAATGTATTTCTAGCATTTGTCACTGGATATCTCTCATCTGTCTGGTACATAAATTCCCATTCAACTTGGAGATTTCTGATTTCCTGAGATTCTCCATCATTTTGTGTTGGATTCCTCTTATTTTCTATTTTATCTGTCGCTCTGTATGACTGACACGTTCCATTTATAGTTACTATTGTCACACATCACTCGTTCAAAAGATGGCATTTTCTGTTTTTTGATTTTTTTTGAAAAAAAAACCAATTCTTATTCTTTCTATAGTCTAGAAGACTGCTAGTTGGCTTAACTTAGTTAACACCCAGAAAACTTTTTTTCTTCTTTTTTTTTCAAAAAAAAAAATCATTTTCCATTTCTAGACCACAAAGCACAGAAAAGCTCTGTAGTTTTTATGTGTCCATTTTTCTAGGATTCTCCTATTTTCCATTCAACCTCTTCCTCAACCTGTCAAAAAGCCAAGTGTCGGAAGGAGGGAAGGGGGGATGAAGGGGGGATCGTATTGCAATGAGTTGAGAAAAGAAAAAGAAGAGATGAGAGAATGAGAAACGAGGGAGAAGAAGTGTGAACCGAAACGTTCTAACGTACTTGACACGTTTACTTGTTATTTCTAAATTTTCACCAAACACAAACCCCTATCCGTTTTCCCGGGGAAGGGGGGACATCCGTTATCATCATATCCCGGAATTACACTGATTCGGTGCAGGTAAGGAGTTATAGATCAAAAGAGGGAAAAAGCGAACGTGTATTTTTTGAAGGTAGCATACATGACCGTGATTCAGAAATTCTGAATGCCATATTTGGAGTGATTATGTATTCAGGAGTGAAAGAAGATGTCCAAACAGAATATTGATAACGGAGAAGAGAAAAAAACCCACCCAGGATCTCTCTGAAATCTTTGAAATTTTGTTTCTACTGATTTTTATGAACTTTATGAAAATTATGTCTTGTTAGTTCTAGTTTATTCATCCAAAAACGAGGAGAGACTGTACCGGTCAATGAGATATACAAAAATGTGTTTTTCAATTAATTTTGATATATTTTTACCATTTTCAGGGGCCTAGAGCTAAAAGCTCCAATTGTAAAAGCTCCAATCAGTTTCAATTTTTTGAAGGGTGTAAAACATACCTAGATGCAGAAATTTTTATTTACAAAATTTTTTTGAAGTTTCTAGTTTTTCAGCAGTTAGCCGTTTTAGTAAGAAACCCTTTTTTTGACCGGTTTTCATTCTTAAATCGTGTATTTTACGATTTTTATTCTTAAAACAGGCCAAAAATGAGTGTTTTTCGAAAATCTTCTAATAACTGAAAAACTACGAATTTTCAAAACATTCTTTAAATGCAAAATTTTTAGTTTAGGCCTGTTTTACACCCTTCAAAATTTTCAAAGTGATCCGAAACTTGACAGCCAAGCTGAAAAGTTTCAAAAATGCCAAAAAACCACTGAAAAATATGTTTCTATGTATCTTATCAACCGGTACTGGTGATTAGGGAAAATGAACTTTTGCTATTTTTGGAGAAAAAAATCCTGTCCTCAAGTTTATTCAACATTCTAATGACATTATTTTGTTCTCAATTTCTGGGCAACACAAAATTCTAGCACATAATGTTTATACAATTCCAGCGCCATCCTCATAATCCTTGTTTTTTTTCGAAGCGGAAGTTTTTGTCTTAGAACCAATTCTAGAACTTTGTCAATTTTTGAAAACACAATTCCGGTAGATGCACTGACAAAGTTCTTAAGCGTTCCGGTGTCGTTCTTGATTCCTTCCTAGACATCCAGAAATATTTTTTTGGAATGTAGAATTTTATAATCGAATATCAGCGCATATCAGTGGAAAATAGAGGAAATTGCAATTCTGACACTAAACCACTCTTCCCATTCATTCACTTCTCTTCTTCCCCCCTCCAATTTTTTGTGCTCCTGTTCATCATCACTTGCCTCTTCTGGATTCTGAATCCAGTCGACCGTGATCAAATCATTTTTTTGGAGAAGTCTTTTTCTCCAAAAAAATTGCTTCGGACATACTAGTTTAATCAATTGTTGTTCGAAACAAAAGAAACTCCATCATGTATTATTCCAATATTGTAACTTCTGCAAATAATCTAAATTTAATTGATACTTCAAACACCAAATTCAAGGTGGGCGCCTTTCTCTCCTCGTTTTCCAAAAAAAGAAATTGACCTTTTCTAAATTTGGAAAACTCGAAAAAAAAACTCGAGTGATGTCAATGGTTGAAATCTGGTGAATAATAAATGGAGAATCAAAAAAAATATAGTAGGATAAAATAGAAATCCAATTTTTCTTGATTCCCAGCTATAAATTTTCACATAAAAAAACTATTTTCTAATGGAATAAATGTCGAATTGAATAAAGAATATGTGTCCCACATCCGGTTCGTAATGTATCAGCTAATACGATAGGAACTGAACTCTTTATCCATGTTCTCGGCAAGTTTTTATTTTTGTCGCCGAGCATCAAGAGCCAACCATGACAATTCTAATGATTTTAATTTGTACACACATTATTAACAACAACATCGAAAACCAGAAAATTTCTAGAAAACTAGAAAACAACATAACAATTAGCTAGTATTACGTTGCTCTTCTGGGAAATAGCTACAGTTTTTTTTTTTGAAAAATGTTTTAGGGACAAAATCAACTTTTATAAATACCCTCTCAATTTGCTCTCCTTTCTGTAACTTCTGATCTGAACAAGGAAGAAGAAAGTTCAGACAACTTAGAAGGTCCGTGAGCCGTCAAATTAGTGCGCCCGCAACATTCTGAGGAAAAGAAAACTTTTTAGAGATAAAATTAGGGAAGTGGGGATTAGGGGTGCTCTCTGTTCTTTTCTCTTATGGGTTTTTACTCAGAAAAACCAAAAAGATTATTCTCATTATAATAAATGATTGATTCTAACTCATTTATTTAACTCAAAGATGATTGAATAGGCACCATTTATCAAAATGGGGTTTCGGTATAAAACCAAGGCATTGAGAGTGCTGATGAGCAGCCCACAAAAAAAGAATAACGCCCCAGAAACTCTTCCAACACAATACTCCCACTCACTCTCCCTTTTTGCCCATTCTACTCAACTTGTCTGATTCAGGAAATGGTGTTACGAGCCATCGACTCAATTCGAGATAGTGTTATAAACGCGTCATCGGCAGTGAGCACAACGACAGTGCCGCCACTGGACATTCCCATGACCTCTATGAAACCGCCATCAATTATTCCCACTGTCGAGTTGGTTCTAGGAACGATTACGTATTTGGTGAGTCCGTTTATTCATTCTTTCTGGGACTCCCTCTCTCTCTCTCTCTCTCTCTCTCTCAAAAAATGCACATTCGCGGCTAGGTTGTTCATCGAAAACGTCGACTTGACGCTGAAAAAAACCAGAAGCATCCGTCTTTTTCCATGTGATTATTCATGCTTTGTCTTTGACTGACGAAGACGTGACAGGCTAAGAATGCCTTTTCTGGATTGTTGAACAATTTCGACTCTAGAAGTTTAGTGAAAAATGTGGACTCGGTTGAATGTGAAATTTTCGGAAAAAAAGAAAGGACAGGGAAGTGAAAGAAGGATGGCGGAGTGGGGCTACTGTAGAAATGCCAAATTGAAATTATGCATTTTATGAAGATAAAAATTGAATTGTGGAGAAATATAATTCGACAAAATAGGAAGTCCTGAAAAAATTGGTCAGAAAGACAAAAAAGCACCTAAAATTGGAAGAACTATAATTTGAATTTTTAAAACCGTAAATTTCTAGAAACCAGAAGTACTTTAGAAAAATTGAATTTTCAAACTTTTTTGAATGAACTTTGAAAAATAAAAATTGAACACATAGTTCAGAAACGTAATGTTCTGGAAATTGTTCAGAATACCAAAAACCACTGAAATTGCAAAAACTGAAAAAAAAACGTTCATATCTGAATTGTTATAATAACCAATGCATTGTCAAAATTTTCCAGTAAAACCCTAAAGATACCGTACACACTCTAATAAATCTTTTATTTTTCCATTTTGAGCTCAATTATCTTATTTCCTGTTAGATATATCAAAAAGTGGTCAACTGACGAAATACTATTAATATTATGGTGAACATTTTATCAGTTGAAAATTTTTTGATATCTTCCACTAGAATCAAAATGAATTGCCTCAAAGTTGAAATTCAAGTAGTCATTAAATAGTATTTGCGGTTCTCTTAGAAAAACTGTGAAATTGGTTCTTAAATCTTATTTTACAAATTCGTTGCGCGAATTTTTAGAAATATAAAAAATTTTCCTTCAAAGTTTTTCAATAAAAACCATGAGATACCGTGAACCATAAACACTCTAATAGAAGGTCACTCTACACATGCACGTTAAACTCAGTTTATCTCGGTTACTGTAAGAGATATCAAAACGGGATTTTTTGATAAGAATTTTCCCAATTATCATAAATATTTCATCAGTTGACAACATTTTGATATCTTTCACAGGAACGGAGATATTTGAGCTCAAAGTGCGCGTAAAGCGTGGACCTGTATTAGGGAAAATACGGAAGTCTGTACTCAAATTTTTACCATAAAATTCCTTGATGATTTCATATGGTAGATTGGATTACTGTATTTTTTTCCTTTTCCAGGTCATCATCGCCATGACAGTCGTCGGTAATACACTGGTCGTTGTCGCCGTGTTCAGTTATCGACCTTTGAAAAAGGTGCAAAACTATTTCTCGTCTCGTTGGCTGCTTCCGATCTTGCAGTCGCCATATTCGTCATGCCTCTACATGTAGTCACTTTCCTAGCGGGTCAGTTTTCCAACTCTTTTTTTCCTTTCCTTTCCTTTTCTTTTCTTCTGCTATTCAGTTTATTTTTTGGCTGTCATCACTTATATGATACTAGGGGCCGGGAAGCGCGATTTGACAACCGGATGCCCGCTGCCAAAGCTTCGTCATTTGGGTTATTCGGGGGTGCAACAAGAGATGAAGGAATTGGAATTTCTTTAGACAAAATGAGGGGAGAGAAAGAGACTTGTGATTGCGTGAGTACTCTGCGAGCAATTGTGTGTTGAGTACCAAGGACTTGAGGGCCGAGAAATGTTTTTTCTTACTAGTTTTTTTTCGGGAAAGGACAAGGAGGAGCTCATTAAGTTAATGATCATCGTCTTCTTGAGACAAGGGAGGTGCTCATCGGGAATATAGAAAACTAGACAGTTGTCACCTGAGAGAAGGGGTTGTAAAATATTTTTAATGACATATGAACAAGATAAATGATGGATTGCGGTTGTAGAGCAGTGATTTGATGACATCCTGATGTTAAATTATTAAAAGTTTATTACATTTTCAAAAATATGATTTTTAAAAAGGGGATGTTCGGAACGGAACTTGGGATTCAGAAATTTCCGACCGGAAGAATTCCGGAAAAAAATTGGAATGAAATTCCGGTCTGAATATATTGGAAATTTTAAAAATCTGAATAATCCGAAATTCCGACTATCGGAATTTTTCGAAGTCCGAAAATTCGCAAGTCGGAATATTCCGAAATTCTGAAAATCCGGAAATTTGAAAATCGGGATATTCCAACATTTCGCAAAATCGAAATTCGGAATATTCCGAATTTCCAAAAATTTGAAAATCGGAATATTCCGAAATTCCGAAAATATGAAAGTTGGTCTTTTCCGATATACCGAAGTTTCAAAATTTTGAGAATCGGAATATTCCGAGATTTTGAAATTTTTAATTTTTAAAAATCCAAATATTCCAAAATTCCGAAATTTTGAAAATCTGAATATTCCGACATTTCGAGAATCGGAATATCCCGAAATTCCGAAACTTCGAAAATCGGATTATTCCGGAACTCAGAAAGTTCGAAAATCTGTATTTTCCGGAAAATTGAAAAAAAAATCGGATGAATACTAAATCCCGAACTTCCGAAACCTTTAATGCAGCCAGAAACTTAAACTTTTCAGGTGGAAAATGGTTGTTGGGTGTTACAGTATGTCAATTCTTCACGACTGCTGACATTCTTCTCTGCACATCTTCCATTCTTAATCTTTGTGCAATTGCTATAGATCGGTATAAATCTCAAATTCAATTATTATGCAAGATACCAAGTCATTTTCAGATATTGGGCCATTCACAATCCAATCAACTATGCACAAAAACGTACAACCAAATTTGTGTGCATGGTCATTGCAATCGTATGTTTTTTTTGGGAAATGTACTAGTCATGACTAAGGGAAAAAGAAGAAGATTACCTTCATTTGTTATGGAAATGTAGAAGGAGACGAGGAAAAAGAATGAAGGCAATTGTGTGTATTTTCTAGGGAATCTTTTCTAGTGAATCAACATTTAGCGGAATCAGTCTTAAATACTTACTTGAAAAAAATGGAAAAAGGGATTTTACATTTTTCAGGTATGGGTCCTCTCCATGTTGATATCAGTGCCACCAATCATTGGCTGGAATAACTGGCAAGAGAATATGATGGAAGATAGCTGTGGATTGTCCACAGAGAAGTACAACTCAAAATTATTTTACCATTAACATGATTGTATTCCAGAGCATTTGTGGTTTTCTCAGCAGCCGGCTCATTCTTTCTTCCACTTTTGGTTATGGTTGTTGTATATGTCAAAATTTTCATCAGCGCTCGCCAAAGAATCCGTACTAACCGAGGTTTGTGTAGGCGGATGAAAAACACAAAAAAGTGAAACCTAGAGTTAATCGAGTTTACACCATTGTTGCCAAAACTTTTTGCAGTCATGGACTCTTTTTGTTCTTTTTCTTTTTTGTTCTTTTTCACTGAACAAAGTACATCTAATAATAAAATGAAATGACAATGTGAAGAAGAGGTTGAAATATAAAAGATCGGAATTTTCCCTGATCTTTGTCCTTGTTTCAGTGTTCCAATAGAGTTCAAATTTTCTTTCTTTACAGGCCGCAGTGCACTGATGAGAATCCAAAATGCCGAGGGCGACGACGACTACAGGAAGATGTCAATCAAAAGGGCATCTGTAGAATCAGCTAGAACGTCGAGCAGGGTAGGAGAGAAAACTCCGTTGGTGGTTGCTGACGGACAAACGACTGTAACTACTCTTGCCGCTCAATCCGTTAGTGAAACTGGAATGGTGATACATGTCCTTGTCCGGTCCTTTATGTTGCATCATTGAGTTATTGGGCACATGATATTTAGCAAGCACTGCTTCTAACTCTAAACGCTTCATTTAAGTTTTTTTGGTGCATGGAAATTAGTATCACTAACTTCCGATTTTTCAGTTTTTGGATGGAAATGCAAAAACCGAAATTTTTGAAAAATCCCGAAATTTCTGAATTCTTGGAATTAAATTCCGATCGGACTATTTCCGAAGACTTTTTTGGAATGTTTTTCCTAATTTTTTTTGTGGAACTTATTTCTTCGGAATTAGAATTTTTGGACTACGGTATGTCGAAGGCGCACGCAAAAAATTGCTTGTGGTCTTGAGCGGAATTATTTGTAATATTTTTTGTTTTCAAAGTCCATTTTTCCTCGATTCTCGACGTTTTTGTGATGGGAAAATGAAATTTCTTTTATAAAATTTCCTTTCTTAAAACTTCCGATGATTCGAAAATTTCAAATATTCAAAAATCAGAATATTCCAAAACCCCGAATTTTTAAAATCGGAATATTCGGAAATATCGAATTTTTCAAAATCGGAATATTCCGAAACTCCGAATTTTTCAAAATCGGAATATTCCGAGATTCCGAAGTTTTGGAAATCAGTATATTCCAGAATTCTGAAATTCCGGAATTTTGAAAATCGGTATATTCCAAAATTCTGGAATTTCAAACATCGGAATATCCCAAAATTCCGATATTTTGAAAATTGGAACGTTGACATTCCGAACGATTCCAAAAGACCATTTCGAACATTCCTGTTTGTTATTTGGCAGTTACAATTAACTGACTTGAAAATTTTCTATGATTTATGCTCAAATTTCACGTTTATCACTAGAATCTGCGTCACAAATTGATTTTTCTCAATTTTCTTCAGTTAAATTCCATTTTACTGGCGATATATCGCTGAAAAAAAAATGCTTGCTTGAAGCAAAATTTCCGTTATCTAACATGATTGGGCAACACAATCAGTTACAGTATGATTTGTACCGTTACTAACCTTCGAACCAACAAGCTTATTAAACGTTTTTTGTTCCTCATGTTTATGTGATTCGTTTTAGACCGATGGTGGTAGCTTGCCGAAAGACGAAACAACGAAACACATGAAGTACCACAATAATGGATCGTGCAAGGTGAAAGTGAAAGAGACGAAGGAAGATGAAGAAGTAATCGTTTTTTATTTGGAAATTTTCTTCGCTTACTATGTTATTGGGATCAGTTTCTGGGGATTTTTTGTTAAAGGGGGACTCCGACCAGAAATTTTTATTGCATTAAAATGTGTTAAAATTTACCTGTTTTTCAAATATTATTGCGAGAAAATTCAAAGAAAATCCGAAATCCCCGAAAAACGGCGTTGAAAAGGAAGAAAATTCAAAAAAAAGTGTTGCCGGGGGACGAAGATTTTCAGTGAGAAACCTAGGCCACGGCACCTGACAGCCTTTTTTCCAAGTCGCCGACAGTGGTTTTTTACGTTTTTTACCTGCCGGACATGAAATTGAAAAAAATCCGGAAAATTTGCCACACAGGAAAGGCGCCCGCTGCCGTGGCCTAGGTTTCTCACTGAAAATCCTCGTCCCCCGGCGGCACCTTTTTTTTGAATTTTCTTCCTTTTCAACGGCGTTTTTTGGGAATTTCGGATTTTTTTTGAATTTTTTCGCAATAATATTCGGAAAATAGATAACTTTTAACACATTTTAATGCAATAAAAATTTTTGGTGGAGTCCCCCTATAATGATTCAAACGAAAAATTAAAATTATTTATTCCAGAATCCAACTGCAGTGCTACGAAAACGCGAGAAGATTAGTGTTGCTAAAGAGAAACGAGCAGCAAAAACAATTGCAGTTATTATTTTTGTTTTCTCGTTCTGTTGGCTACCATTTTTCGTTGCCTATGTGATTCGACCATTCTGTGAAACTTGCAAGCTTCATGCAAAGGTATTTTAGGGCTCCAGAGATTAAATAAAATTCATGAAATTTAGGTTGAGCAAGCGTTCACATGGCTAGGCTACATCAATTCTTCCCTAAACCCATTCCTTTATGGTATTCTGAATTTGGAGTTTCGAAGAGCATTCAAGAAGATTCTCTGCCCAAAAGCTGTTCTGGAACAACGCAGGCGGCGTATGAGTGCTCAACCATAAATTTTTTGTTAACAATTTTTTTGAAAATTTCACCTGATCTGGTATCATTGGAAGCTCACTAATCTCATTAATTTATCTGGGGATTTCAATTTTTTTTTGTTTTTTGAGAACAAATTCGAAAGTTTGTTTTTGATTAAAAGATCTCGCTCGGTTAGTTTTGTGAACCAAACCAATCATTTGTACTCTCTCCAAACTTTGTTCACTGGTTTAGCTTTTTCCTGGGAAATGTTTTCGTTTTCAAAATAAATTTATTTTGTTTTAAAGAATTTTTAGTACAGACATACAGTACCGGTCAACCAGACATACTAAAACAAATTTTCAAGTTTATTGTTTGGTCGGCAGTGAAGTTTACAATGATTTTGAAAGTTTTGGAGAATGTGAAACAGATCTAAATTGAAAATTGCGCATTTATAGAATTTTTCAAAAATTATTAGTTTTTCAGCTATTTGACGGTCTCTGAAAGACACTTTTTCACGTATATACTTCAAAATAGACCAAAAAGGGGTGTGTTTCGAATGATTTCAAAAACAAAAAAGAAAAAACTAAAAGATGTGGAAAAGATTTAACACGTTACAGCCAAGCTCAAGGCTTCTGAAAATGGTGCAATCAACTGAAAAATCGGGTTTTCGTATACGTTATTGACCGGCATTGTATATAGATCATCAAACCACGGGTTTGTACTCGATTCCATTTGTTTTTTGGTTGTAATAACATAAAAACACCAAAGAAACAAACCATGTGGCATTGTTTCGAGAAACCAGTTCAAGGCCTATTTTTGGCTTTATTTAAGATGAAATCATTGCAAAGTGTACAGACATATTACAGTTTGAAACACAAAATACGCAGTTAAAAAATATAAATTTCGTTTTAGTGTACCAACTTTAGATTACGTCTACGGTTCAGTCGTTGAACAAACGTCATCAGTTCATTTTTGACATTAGCAGGGACAACAATATGACTGATGTCATCTGAAAAAAACATTATTACAGGTTTTGAGATGCAATGTTCTTACCTCTTTGAACACTTAATTTTCGTAATGCATCCTTTGCGCTGAAGCTCAAGTGTCTCATCTCCTGTTCTCGAGCCTTAAATTACACATGCAAAAGAATTTTCGCTGAATAATGTACAGTACCAGTCGATAAGATATGCAAAAACGTATTTTTAGGTTGGTTTTGGCCATTTTCAGGTGTCTGGAGTTTGGCTCTCAAGTTTCCAATCAATTGAAAAAAAATTTTGGAGGGTGTAACAGATCTAGATTAAAAAATTTGCATTCACAGAGTTTTTTGAGAATTCCTATTTTGACCGATTTCTGAAAAACACCTGTTTTTTACGTTTTCAGTAAAAAAGTGGGCCGAAAAAATATCTTGCTGAAAACGGCAAATAATTGAATAACTAGAAATGCCAGAAAAATTCTGTGAATGCAAAGTTTTCAATCTAGGTCTGTTTCATACTTTCCTAAATTTTCAAACTAGTAGGAACTTCGAGCTCCAGACCCCGGAAAATTGTCAAAATACCCGAAATTAAACTGAAATTTATGGTTTTTCGTGTCTTGTACGTTCATTGTATTTCCAGACCCACCTTCAAAACTCTTCGTCGTTTTGTAGCCCACCGATTATACTCAGACAACTGCTTTGAAGTCAACAAGGAAACAGCTAAAGTTTGAATCTGAATAACAAATTTTCATTTCACTAATTGCCAGCGGAGTTACCTTCAATGACCTCAAACTCTCACTTGGGATGTTCTGATCGTCCCAAATTTTTTGAAATTCACTTTTGACATATGGGCTCGCGGAACGAAGGAACGGAGCTCTGACACTATTAAATTGCATCATAGCCACATCGTCAAAGGTCGTCTGACCGAATTAAAAATTTTCATGATTATGAATTGTGGATTACTGTACCTGATCCAAGTAGTCGTCACTTTCAACTTCATCCTGACTTCTCAACTTTTTAGCTGGTGAAGCAAATGTGGATGCTGAGAGCAGCGGTATTGGAGTCCCTCCGTTTGTCTGAAAAATTTTGTGAGCAGGAATCAGGAGTCAGATTTTCTGCTGACGTGAGTGACCGGCTTATTTAGGCTTATTTACTCCGCAAAATAAAATCCACTCACTCCAATATGATCATAATCCTGGTCTATTGACGCCTCTGTAGTTGTTGATGGCTCTTTAGCTCGGTCACTGTTTGAGGGTGAATCTAAAAAATAAAAATATTAACAATCATCCTTCCAGAAGGACTTACCAGATTCAAAGCTTTTTATGACATCCATAATATCATTTTCTATTTCGATTTCTTTCAAACACGGTGTCCCTGGAACATGGTTTCTCCTAAAAATTAAATGTTAAGAAAATTAGGAAACAAACAAATTGAGCTCACCAAATTTCTCGGATTTCCTCTCTCGCAAAATCGGGCAAACTGTCAATGTTTTTAGGAAGCCCACACTCTCTTTCAGCTACATTGAGCTAGAATTGATTGATTAATTTTTTGCTACCCATACGAATTGAGGTACAGTCATTAAGATATACAAAAATGTATTTTTCAGTTGATTTCAACTGTTTTCAGGAGTTGGGAGCTGTTTGTATCACTTTGAGAATTTCAGAGGTTGTAAAACAGATCTAGATTGCAATTTTTGCATTCACAGGCTTTTTGAAAACTTGGTTTTTCAGCTATTTACCGATTTCTGAAAGACACCTTTTTCGACCTGAAAGCGTGAAAAAGAGGTGTTCGTCGAAAACCGGCAAATAGATTGAAACTAGGAGTTTTCAAAAACTTTATAAATGCAAAGTTTCGGATCTAGGCCTGTTGTACACCCTTCAAAATTTTCAAAGCCATTGGAAACTTGGTAACCGACCATTAGACTCATGAAAATGGTCAAAATGGGCAAAAATAAACTGAAAAATACCTTTTTTAATATTTTATTGACTGGTACTGTACTTGATTATTCAACAAAACAAAAAAAGACACTCACCCTGAACAGTAGTATCTGACCAAATATGAAGATGGCAAAAAAGTGATTGCTCATGTGTAATCTTCTAGTAATAAACGAATAAGAGACTGTGACAGAATAAGAAGTAGAACGATGACGCACAATCCAAACACAGAATATTATGTATGACTTGAGTGGCAGGAATAAGACGAACAGGTAAGACCACCTAGTTGCTACAATATATCTATCTGGTACTCTCTCTTATTTTGGAGAAGTGCCAAGTTTTGAAACCAGTTGTGTTTGTCTCAGATGTCTGGGCGACGCGCGATGTTCAACCGTTTTTTTCTAGTATTTCCTTCCTTTTTCTTCGCTGAAATGATGTGTGGAGGTGGAGCGATACATGAATGTTACTGGCAACTTCAACTTGTGTCATATTCCCAAATCACAGTATCAAGGACATTCAAGAGACGACGGAAGAAGCAGAAGCATCTTTTTGAGTGAAAGTTCTTGTTCTTCTTCAAGCGGAAGGAGGAAAAAAGACACACGTCAATTTTTGTAGCGCTCTAAATGGCGGCAAAAGCCTCAAGGCTTTAAGGTTGATTTGCCAACAAGAATCTTGTACAATTAGTGACTGACAGTCACAAGATTTGCAAAAGCCTTCGTTTTTTGTCGATTCCGCATGGCTTTCACCTGCCATTTGCCCCCTATTACGCCATATATGCACTTGACAGGTTTTTTGTTGTTCACGATGATGACATTGGAAGCAAATGTGAGGAATTCCAAGAAATGAAAGATTTGGTTGAATAGCAAAATCGGAATGGACCAAACACTTACGTATAAGAGTTACAGAAGCATCTGAAACAACGAATTGAGCTGGAAAGTTTCGTTCTATAATTTTTGGACTCAGAAATCAAACATTCTCAGTAATTGATGCTTCTTAACGGAATCCTTTGAAAATTTCTGAAAAATGAGCTACGCTAAGAAAATCATATTTCTTAATACCAAATCTTGGGATCATATTTTCAAGCCACAAGAGGCTCGAAAGGGCGTGTGAACGAAGACTTCTAGACACATTTCTAGAATAATGTGTAAGCCTGAGAACTCTGATCACTGTCTAGACACGAGCTAGGACAGTATAAATAGAAGCTAGCAGCCCGTTTACAAGTTCAATTTGGGGTTTTGAACTCCTGCGAACCAAAAAATACTTTGTTTTATTTATTTTTCTCATTTTGTTTAATCGTTTTACCGCATTATTTCTCTCTCTCTCTCTTAGGAGCCAACCAAAACCGTCATTTTTGCGCTTGATTTTCTCGATTCTTGTAAAGGATTTCGGAAATTTGTATACTGATAAATTTTTTATCACAGTAGCACCAATACTTTATCAGTAGACGAATTCTTAATATCTATCACAGGTACCAAAATAATAGAACCAAAAAATACGGTCTAGTTGAGCTTCTATTAGAACAAACATGGTATTCAGAATTGTTCAAAAAAATTCAAAATCTGAAAAACGTTCATACCAATTTTTACATTGGCATGACGGCTATCATTTTTGGATTGAAATTATTTTGCTGAATTTTGCTAAATTTTCGTATATAACTAACAAAAAAATTGCTTAACCCACATACCGTGAAACCTGCAAATAAAGGACATTCCACATCGTCTTGTTCGAGCCTATATATCTCATTTACTGTAAAAGATATCAAAAATCGGTCAGATAATGAAATTTGGGTGATTTTATGATGAATATTTTATCAGTTGACCATTTTTTGATGCCTTTCACAGGAAGTTAGATACGAGGGGCTCAAAGTTAACGAGTCGAGGGGAGTCAGCATTATAAAACTAAAAAACTTGTATGAAATAAAAAAATATAGATTTTCCAAAACTTTCTTCATCAAAAACATTATCTTTAATTTTTTAAATTAAATATATGGTGAATACGTTCAATCCAATTACCCTCTTGATATGTCTACAATATTTATAACCTAAATCTCACGAAAACCTGAAAATCTCTCTTGCGTCACAACGAATCGCTTTTTTCTATCTCGCAATGTCATATTATTACCTACCGCCCCCATATAATATCTCTTACCGTATCATCGATAACAATCTCTATCGCTCACATGTATACAATTTACCGCAGTTCCCTCCATTCAACATTACAGTTATTTTTCTTTTTTTTCTCGACCTGACTCATCAAACGCAATCAAAGCCCCCACACAAGCCGAACAGAAAGAAAAGAGAAATATAGAATTCTGACGATAACCCCAATCGCGTTATTTATACAGTCATTGTCAACCTTTACAACCCAAAAACGCACCATACAGATCAAAATTACACTTTATTTGTTCATGATATATATATATATTTTTTTTTTGTTTTTTCTCTTTTTTCTTCTTTCTCTCTGTCTAGTTTTCCCTCAGTCTACCTTTGTAGCTGTTCACTGTAAAACTAAAATCTTCCTTTCCTCATGTTTTCAGTGGGTTATCTTCCATCAAATTTTTGGCCTTTGGGAAAAAAGTCTTCCCACACCAGGCATCGACGTTTGTCTTCCCCCGTCCTCCGGTTTCCTCCCGTTCTCTTGAGTACTCTTGGATGCGTGGCGGTCGCGTTGCGGTCGTCCTTGCACACACACGTTACTCGGTTACCAGCACCGGTGCGCAGGTCGATACCTCATCGCGTTTTCTACTTTTTTGAATACTTATTTTGTACGATTTTCAGAATTTTTTTAAAAATTGAAATTGTCTGTTCGACTTATTGCTATTTAATTTTTGATATTAACTCAATTGTTTATTTTTTTCCAGGTAGGCAACAATACAGCACTCAAGGAACTTTGCCGGTTTGTCCAATTTTGGAGAAGTCCTGCCAACTAGACCTGTGGTAAGTTGTTTATTTCGAAATAATCCGATCAAGCAAATTGAACAAACACGTGGCTGCAAAATGTGAAACTTTTCCTCCAATCTGCACAAATATACATCGTCGATTGTCGCTAAACGATTTTTGTTTTCATTTTGTTAGATTCGAACATAAAAAGACGACAAATCGTCCCCTTCCAGCTCAGCTTTTGACAGTTTTCTCGTTTCTCACATCACTTGTTTCTTCGAAAAACAGTTCTGATCGGTGGAATGATCGCTGAAATGATCGTCTAAAATGGAAGTAATTCTAGTTCTAGAACAAAAGAACATGTAGAACAGACCAACGATCGATCATTGGCTTCCACGTATTACAAAAATTATGTCTTCCGCTCCCGAAACAAAGATTTAATCCAAAAAATCGATTTTCCAGCCAGCATTCGTCCCACCTCGACCATCATTAAGCAGCGGCGCACATCAGTCAAAGCACCCTCGTTTTTTCCAACAAGGTAAGTCTTTTTGTGGTTGTTCTAAACAAGTTTTGTGTTCCGACACACACGTAAAAAGAGAGAGGTTTCACCATGACCTGAAAAACGAACATCACATTGTTACATCTCCTCTCTAAAGACTACATACGTGTCAAAAAAGGCGGGTATGGAACGATATGGGACGCAAAATGTGTAAAATACAACAAAAATTCGATCATCACCATCAAAGCAAACATAAATACCACGGGTTTCGCCACTAATTTTTGTTATGATACTTTTTTTTTTGGACTACTGTTAGAAAGAAAACGTTTTAATTTGTTAGCTAGACTTCCTCATCGAGAGCGAAATCAAAAAAATACTTGCTGCTTTGTGATTCATTCCTAGCCAAGTCCCTTCCCCTATATACCTGAATTTTGGATTTTCGGATTCTCTTGAAATTCATTCACTATTTGCTCACCGGCTTGCACTTTATGTAATTCAATTTTTTTGCGATGCGAGATGATCGTAACAAAAAAATTTCCGCCGTTTTTTCATATAGCTCTATTTTCCTCCCATTGATGCTGGAGGATCAGATTTCATTATCGAAAAGGGCAAATCTGCTTTTTTGAGGCTTCAATATGTATTAGAGGTGAGATTAAGATATATACCAATAAGTCAAGACATGATACGGTATTTTTCCATCCGTTCTGAACAGTAGAGACACCTAAAATGTCGTTTAGTTAGAAATGATATAGATATAACTTCATATAGGTATATTTAGCATTAAATATTGATTTTTTTTATTCCAACGTGTTTGGCGTTGTGATTCACAAAAGCTGGACTATCTTAAGATTAAATCCTAGAGCTTCTGCATCAGAGACCATGTGTACTATTTGTATTGATCCCCCTCTTATCCTCCCTCTTTATTTTTCTCGCCCTCTCTTTTCTCTCCGTCGAATGTTTCAAATAACAACAAGACAACGAGAAAAGAGGTCTTTGGGTTCGGTTTTCGTTGTCCCCCGAGCGTATTTGTGTGTGAGTGGTTTGGGGCGAAAAAGGGGACGAACGATGGTATGATGTGCGAGTCGAGTGTGTCTACGCGAGGGTTCGTGGAGCGCTGAAGCTTTCTCTCCCAGAAATTGGTGTACATGCCTGTATTTAGGCAATACAGACACAAACACTTTCCTTGTGCACGCAACGATTATAAAAGTGAAAGTGAACGGGTATCGGAGGAGCAGCTTTTGAGATGTGCGTGTTAGCGGTCTCGTTTTCTGTCTGTGAGAATGTTTGCTCGCACCTTGAAAGTCCGCATGGAAACGAAAATGAAATACATGAGGAGAAAAGGATGAAGAGAGCGAAGAATCAACACAACGTGGGTGGTTGTCTACGTTTTGATTTTTTTAAGGAAAAAAGCTTGCACCGAGAGACGCTTGGAACATTTAATACACTGTACTTTTAGAACACTTTTTAGTTGGGTTAGCAGAATTACTGTGAATAAATTCGACATATACTGTAAAAGTTCAGAAGTTATTTCTAAAAGCCTAGAGACCGTAAAGTCAGACCTAGCTTATTTCTGTTCCTTTAAAAGTATAAAAAGCTGTATTCGCTCTAAAAGGCGCCCACTCTATACGTGCACTAATTACGTGCACGGTTCGATATCTCTCATTGGTACCGAGATAAAAGTGCTCAAAATGCACAAACTGTGTGAGATTCTGCATGTTAGAGCGAATACATTATTTTGCTATCATAATAAATGATCTGTCTGTCAATCACACTTTACTAATTTTAATTTGAAAAACGAGAAAATTTAACTCGAAATTTTAAGTTATAGCTTCAATGTAATTCGTTGATTTAGAGTAATCGAAATGACATAATTTTTATTCGTTACACAATCACTTCAACTTGAATTCAAGGTCCGAAAACTCAGTCATCTGATTTTTCGACATACTGTATTTAGTCTATTTGAAGAAAAATTATCCTATAGGTACACTTTGAGCCTAATTATCCCGTTTCTCCAAACTATAGAAAAAAAATTAAACAAAAAATTAGTAATCAGAGGATTACAAATATTTTCTCAGTTGACAAAAATCTGATATTTTCCACAGGAATTGAGAATAGAGCTCAAATATGACGGCTGAGGTGAGATTCTACATATTAGAGCAAATACGGTAGACGAAAAATCTCCACTCCTGATAGACAGACACATGTTTCAATATTTTAAAGTGCTGAGTTTTTTTGAAAAAGTGCAATGAGTTTTTGGTTGGCTACTCAATATCAGATGGGTTTGTTGAATTCTAGAGTTTTTGAAGCAACCTGTCTCATTATTTCAGTGCAAAAGTGATCTCAGCTAGAAAACCGAATTAGTAATTGCGAAAATTTGCATCTGGCGTCTGAAGATTACGATTAGTTCATTGAAGAAGGCTCGGAGCTTCTGACACTTTAGTAGGTTCATACATTTCATCCTTCGATATTGATTATGTACGTTAAACTAGTCGAAATTAGAATTTGTTGACGTTTTTTAGAGTAAGACTTTTTTCTTTTGACCGTTTTCTTTTATGTTCATGGAGTTTCAAAATCTCTGTGAAAATTAATTTCTCATCTGTCCCACAAATCCTTCTCTGAACGTCGTACGTTGACAGGTGTAGTATCAAAAGCCACTCTATCCATCTAGTTCCCATTGTCCCCGTTCCTTTGTCCTCGGACCCATATTTTTCTGACATTATCTCCTTTCGAACCTACCGTACCTGAACAAAGTTCAGCTATTGTTTATCCACCGCGCTTTGTTCGTAAAATTGTTCGTGTCCTTTCTACCAGACATTATCGCCGAATGAAGCAAAAAAAATTGCATGTGAGAAAAATCGTAGTAGGAATCGAAAGTGAAAAAAGAAGTATCAGAATTATGTATTATCGTTGGTCCTTCTCTTTCTCTCTCTCTGTCTCTCTCTCTCTCTCTCTCTCTCTCTCTCTCTCTCTCTCTCTCAAATTACGAGACAAGTACACAACAATGAAGTCTTTATTCCTTTTTCCCCCGATGCTTCTCGTTTTCGATTATAGTCCTCTTTATCTTCCTGTCTGGCGCCACCGCTTAACCTTCCATCTCCCGCGCCCGACGTTTAGTAGGGGTGCAAAAAAGAAGCATCATCAACACCTAGGCCTTGGAGAATAGAGACACCCCTTCAAGAGTAAATTTGGAAAAATGCTTTGCCGCACCATACCGCAAGCGCCTTGCGCAAAGCAGCAATCTGTTGCGTGTGTCGTGTTGCGTCAGCGGGCGTCATAGAAACTTGTCTCTTTTCTCTTTTCTCGCTAGTTTAGCGCCCTCCCTTGCTACCTCTCTCCCACTCCCGGCGTCCTCCCCAACCATCTCTTTCACTCTCATCAAATCCCGCTATTCCGGAAAAAATTAAGTGCCTCTGGAGGCTGTTGTACAGCATATCACTGTTTGCATCAGCATCGAATTCTTCCCACCTATTCTGTCTGTCCGTGTGTTTGTCTGTGTGTGTGCTCACTGTATTCTGTATTCTAGTTATTGTCGTTCCTGAATCATCTCAACAAACTGGCGGCGGCGAACGACTACAGTTATATGCTGTTTGTTCCCGGAAAAGGGCTATGTAAGTTGGTTTTATTCTTTCTTTTTTTGTTGGTGAATTCTTGAAAAACCGTAGTACACCTCAAGGGAGCTTCTAGACATGTTATTAGAGTTTTTGTTTCCGGGTAATTGCTTAAAAACAGTATAGATGTTTTTGTCTATCCCTGACTATACAATATTCCCTCCAGAGATCCAAGTGGTGTTATCTGAAAAACCGCAGACAATTGTTCTTCTTTTCTCCCCCAATCACAACGATCACACATTCCTCGCCGCGCTCGAAAGGGCCTCCTCCCATTCCTATCTGTTGGTAATCTATCCATCCATTCTTTTCCATCGTTGTCGTCTTCGTCGTTTTCATTCATCCCTTCTGTTCGGTCCCCCTCTCCTTCTGTCGCTGCTTCATCTTCCTCATATATATATCTCTTCGCTTTCGCCCGAATATCTCAGTTTCTCAGTTCACTTTCGCTTTCTCATGCCCTTTTTCGTTTTCCACCCATTTCACGAATTCGGAATCGCCGAAAAAGTGCACGTAATCTAGATTCCTATCTATCCATTTATCTCTGGTCTGTGTGGCTGTGGAGAAGCATCTCCAACCGACACCCGAACGAGGCCATCGTGCACTCTTTTTGAATTTTAGTCGATGGATTTTGGATTTTGGCTTTCTTGTTGAAATGGAAAAATAAAATCTCTACCCCTTTTTTTCAACTCTTTCTCCAGCACCTCGCAGCTTCACTTCCTTTCTTTTGTTCAATTTTATTGGCTAGAACTAAAACATCTAGAATCTAGAAGCCACATGATTTTTCTTTCCTTTCTCTCCTTATCTGCGAATGATTTGATAACTTTTCACCATGATTTATCATCAAGACACTTTCTCTGGTGCCATCTAGTACCTGTGGAACAGGAACGGTAATCGGTTTGACAACTTTTTCGGCGTGTGATGAATTTTTCACAATGTTAAAAGTTTTGAATGCGAAGAGAAAAAGACATTGGAACAAAAGAATAGAGAACGATTAGGGAAGGAGGAACAATTAAGAATCGAAAAGAGCGAAATGTGTACCAGATGGCGGGTGTCCTTGTCTATAACCCGTTTAGGGGGCGAAGTGAAAAGAATGAAAGGAATAGAGAATAGTGCAAAGCTTTAGGCTAAAACCTTGAGCTTTTTCATGTCTTCCTTTTTTTTCTGTATTTTCTTTTGAAGCTTGTTTAGCATGAGGGCACCTTTTTGGCGCCATGTCACATTTTCTCTCAACGTTCGCAGTTTTTCTAGTTCTTCCTGATTCCCCTGTCATAATGATTTGTTGCTTCAAGGTGAAATGACTTTCTCCTTCCTAGCAACTTGATTTTTGTACTTACGATGATCTTGAACGCTTTTTGAAGTGGCAGCGGTTACTGTAGAAATTTTGATTCGTTAGGGGACATTAAAAATCGGCATAGAGCTGTGTAGCGGTTTTGACTTTGACCATATACCATATTTTGAAAGTTTGCAGTTTTGCTTTCGGTTTTTGATTGAAAAAATTTGTTTTCAATGAAAAATTAAAATTTTGATAATTGTTTCTGCTAGAATATTGGTAAAAAGGTTTATTGAATTTTGCTGTAACTACAGTACCGGTGAACAAAATATACAAAAACCGATTTTTCTGTTGATTTTGGGTCATTTTAACCATTTTCAGAAGTCTGGAGTTTGAAAACTCCTTGTATCCTCCTTTTAGACCTTTTGTACTGAAAATGTGAAAAAACAGTCGCCTTTCAACAATCGGTGAATATTTGAAAAACTAGGAACTTTCAAAAAATTCTGTTAATGCAAAATTTTTAATCTATGTGTGTTTTACAATTTTCAATATGTTTTAAGTCATCAAGAACTTGAAATCGAGCTCCAGACTCCTGAAAAAGGCCAGAACGACCAAAAACAGATCGCAAAACACACTTTCGTGAATCTTTTCCACCGGTAGTGTAGCTTTTTAACCGTCTACCACATTTTTTACTTCCCAAAAAAAACTTCCCAAAAAAATCGATTCTTATCGGTCACAATGTGCCTCTCACATAGAGTAAATAATACGAACAAAAAACTATTCTATTATTCTAGTACATGTCCCCTCATTAGTGCCAATTTGTACTCCTTCAGCGATCATTCCGACTAGTGCAGTACGACTCACAGTCGTCGTACTTTGTGAAAGTACCGGAAAGTATTCAGCCGAGCGAAAAAATATAACACCTTTCCTTTTTTCGCGACGCCCTGAATTTGCACTTTTAAATGGCGGTGCGGCGGAAAATATATTCCAGCACTAGAACCCCCACACAATCCTACTATCCTTGTCTAGTTCATGTTGTCCCCCCTCTATGTGTATATGTCTATAGTGCTGCGTGCGTGTGTTTGAACAACCTTTTCGATCGTCGCACCCCTTAACTGTTTCTCTGTATTCCTATTCTCTTTCTCTCTTCATCTGTATAGTTCTTTTCGTTGCTATCGTCTTTCACGTAGGGTTTGCCAATTTGACTATGATATGGGTGGAAAAACTGGAGGGCGGCGTTTTGAATGAAAAGAATGGAAATTGAGAGGATGCACTTTTGCTCTCCAAGCCGGTGCCAGCGGCGGCGGCGGCGGAATTGGCGCCGACGCGGCACACATCTGTTATCCCCGCCCACTTTTCCACCAGTTTTCATATTCTTTTGGTGTGTTGATGCATAGTCAGGGATGTTCCCAACGACGCACCTGTATGTCAAGCGGGCATTTTGATATTAAAAAAATTATTTTGGATAGAATGGTCCAGAGTCCCTTTTTTTCTTCCTCAGGGGCAGAAGCAGCAGAAAAACTAGGAGAAAGGCGCCAGGGACCGGTTTCTCTATTTCCCACAGCACGGAGGGCGCGCGCGAGCGCTCGTCCCAATGTCCTCAGTTCTGTACCCCTCTTCTAATTTTTTTTAGTTTATCCCAAGGCCCGCCCATTCTGTCTGGCTTTTTTTTCCCATCGCCAGTACACCACCGCTCCAGTCTGGGAGGTCTTATTCAGCTGCTTCTCCCTCATGTGCGGGCTGTTGGGAGTGAAATTGAAAGTGAAGGAGGAGGGGGAAAAGCAAAGGGAAAGGATTCAGAGAAATACAGAAAATGAAAGGGCTGTTTCTGTGTCTCCGCACCGCGCCGCAGCCGCACGGAAAGGGCGCTGCTACGCGGCAGCAGGCGCGCTTTCGATCTTCTCCTATCCATCCTCCTCGCCCTCCGCGTCCTCTCTCCGCAAGCTTCCACTTTGTGCCCTAAAACCACCCCTACACCCCTCATCCTTCTCTCTTCAGATCGTTCTGTTCCTCTAAGTCTTGTTGTCCTCTTATTCTCTCTTTTCCTTTACGCGTTGTATACAACCAGCGCGTAGCAAATGCGCCGCGCTGCAGTCCGCACAGCCACCCAGACAGCATCTATCTCAGGCCCTCCTTTCTGCTTTCGCCCTTTCTTTTCATTTTCAAAATTTCCATTTCACCCAATTCTCTACGTCTGTCTGCCCGTTTCACTTTCTAAACAGTTTCTGAACCATTGCACTTTTGTTCCTTCTTTCGCCACCTTCTTCCTTATCAAGTTTTATTGATCCGCCCTATTTTTTTTCAAAAAAAAAACTCCCAGGTTTTTTTTGGAAAAAAAAATCATCAGCGTCATACATCATAAAAAATCTGTATCAGTCACATTTTTTATCCTCAAAATGTGTTTTTGTTCATTTTAATAGTCATTTCGATAGGTAATGCTTCTCTTTCTGTTGACATCCAATTTTTGTTATCTGTAATTTTTGCCAACGTCACGTATCAGAAAAAAATGCAATGAAAAATATTGACCACTCAGTGACAAAGTCTGATTCTAGGATTTCCAAGGATTTTCGGATCAAAGGAATAAAAAAAACGAGCCACGCACGGTTGATTGATAGAGAAAATCTAGTCGCAAACTAACAAAAAAATCATGATGGATGAATAAATGGATGGATAGGACCGATCCATCTACTACCATTTACCTATAGATCAATTTTCGCTTTTTATTTGCCTAGTCAGTATAACGTGATGTTTGTTTCTCCTCTATCTCCTTCCTTCGAGTTCCCTCTGCTACTATTTTTTGATCGGAAAGGTCGCTCTACCAAATTTTCCTTCGTCTCTCACACTAATTTTCCACTGATTTGCCATAAAGGACGTGGCCGTGAGAGAAGAAGCGCCCGCCGCGAGGATGGATAGTTTGAGGGCTGGGGAGCGAGGTGACAGAAGAAGAAGAACGCCTGAAAACACGTTTTTGGATCTGTCGTTCCCTCTCTCAGTTCCCTCTCCGCCTCTCCCCCATCCACTTTTTTTCTGTCGCTTGCGGCAAGGTTAGATTGCACACGTCAGATGTAAGAACAAAGCACTTTTGTGTGGCTGGGAGACCATTTGCGCACTTGGCACGAAAATCTAGTTTTGCAACGCATTAAAAAAAGGGAGATAGAAGGCGAAAGAAGTGAAAGGCGTTGGAAAAAAAATTTAGAAAAAAATCTTCCATGTTTTATCTCTTTTCTTTTTTTATGCTTTGTTTCTCCTTTTTTATTGTTGTCATTTTTTCCTTTTTTGACAAAAAAAAAGCTGAAGCATCGATTTTCTGTTCTGTAGCGTGTTAGTCATCCTAGAAAAAAATGAAGAAAAATTCTTTGTATCAGTTCCAAATCATTCCATAATGTTTTTCTCTTCCCGAGCTCTCACAATCTTTGATTCTACCTTATCACTTTTAGTTCCATCACATGACATACCGTTATCTTTCCACCTCTTCATTTTTTTCCTCTCGTTGTTTTTTGTCTTCTCCGTGGACTCTTTCGAACGAAACTATTTATAGCTGGAGGGGGTCTGTCCCAATTGTGCACAGACGTGTATGGCGACGATGCAAAAGAATGCTGCTCCAACTTGGCACAACAACGAGAACAACACGGTGACACCAATGGACACCACCGAGCCATCAGCTACCACGGTTCCCCCTCAGAATCCCGGTGAAATTGGGGTGATACGTTTGCTATCGGAGAGACTACAACAGCCGTCTGGGAGTGGACCAGAAGCTCGAGCCGCAGATGAACAACAGCATCATCCGCCTCGGCCGCTTCAACACTTCCCGCTCATCCCAACTCCGATACCACAAGCTACATCTCTACTACAAACGCAGATTACTCAATTGTCTCAATTATCTCAACTCACACAACTAGCACAATTACCACAGTTAGCCACACAACTCGCTGCACAACCACCGCCTCCTCTTGATCCATCGTTGTTCGCTCCGCCGGCCGGATTCACGTGGCCACCGATTGATCCGAGTACGATAGCTGCGTTGGCACAGGCTCAGCTAGCCTCGTCGCACGCGCAGTTCGTTTCGTTGGCTCTCACACTTGATCCGACACTTTTATCACACTTTTTGGCTACGCAACAGATTCCACCCGTTCCGCAGCAGCCATTAGTGCACAAAAGAGGTGAATAAGCATTTTTCCGCACGGAAAAGGTCATTGAAAGGGAAAATCGCTGTGTGGGGGAGGGAGAGGCTGCGTTTTCAAAAAAAAACTTGATTCTAATCGTGCTAGTCAGGTAGTAAAACGATGAATGCGTTTTCGTTTTGCGCTATGCATCATTCTCAAGGACAAAAGAGTACTGTAGGAGAGCATATGATGGGTAGCAATTATCCCTGTAGTGAAGGTGACATATGAAAAAGATTTTTTAAAAGTCAAGGTGAAACCTCTCATTAAGCTTTCATAAAAATTTATTTCAAAATGTGTTATTGATTTTTTTTTTTATGTGGCTTTTTCTCAACTTTCAATTTTTCAGCGGAAATGGAACTGCGAGTTGGCAATCGTTTCCGCCTTGGACGCAAGATTGGTAGCGGCTCCTTCGGCGACATCTACTTGGGTCAGAACATTCAAACCAACGAAGAAGTGGCCGTGAAATTGGAATGTGTGAAATCAAAGCATCCCCAATTGCACATTGAATCCCGTCTCTACCGGATAATGCTTGGCGGAATCGGAATCCCCGAAATTCGTTGGTGTGGTCTTGAAGGTGACTACAATGTGATGGTCATGGAATTGTTGGGTCCATCGCTTGAGGATCTGTTCAACTTTTGTCAAAGGAAATTTTCATTGAAAACGGTTTTATTACTGGCTGATCAAATGTTGTCGCGTGTGGAATTTATTCATTTGCGAGACTACATTCATCGTGATATTAAGCCGGATAATTTTTTGATGGGTCTTGGCAAACGAGGAAATCTGGTTTATGTGAGTTTTATTGGTTTTTTATTAGCTGGATGTATTCTTAAAATTTACAGATTATTGACTTCGGGTTAGCAAAACGTTATCGTGATAGCAAAGCTCAACATATCGGTTATCGAGAGAATAAGAACTTAACTGGAACTGCCAGATATGCTAGTATCAACACGCATCGTGGAATCGGTATGTTATGTGGAATAATACATATTCAAATGAACAAAATTGGTTAATCAAATATTCTTAAAAAACATATTTCTTAGTTGCTTTTCGGCTTTTCTAAGGGTGTGGAGCTTGGCTTTCAAGTTTCTGATTAATTTAAAAACTTCAGAGAGTGTAACACAGACCTAAATTCAAACCTTTACATTCACAGAATTTTATGAAACTCCTAATTTTCCAGCTATTTGCAGGTTTTTGAAAAACACCCTTTTGGGCCGTTTTGGTACTGAAAACGTAAAAAAAAAACAGGTGTTTTTTTAGAAATTGGCAAACAGCTGAAAATCTAGGATTTTTTAAATCTCTGAATTAATGTGAATGCACGAATTCTATGAATGCAAAGCTTCCAATCTAGGTTTGTTACACATACCTTTAAATTTTCAAAGTAATCAGAAATCTGACAACCGAGCTGCAGGCTCCTGAAAGTTGACACAATCGGTACAAATCAACTGGAAAACACGTTTTAAATATCTTATTGACCGTTACTCTATTTATTCTTAATAAAATCTCTCTAAACATACAGTATCCTTTTTAATATCGCCAACATACAGTATCCTTTTTAATATCGCCAATATAAGCTTACACGAATTGGTGGGCCACGGCGTAATAAATCCTGTTTCTTTTTATTAGTGTTTTTTTTAAAGATTTCAATTTTGAACGAATCATGAATATAATTTAGTAGAATGCTGTATTGTTGGAATTTGAATTACCGTATTTTCTCTAATAGAAACCTACCGTAAACATGCACTTTAAGCTCAATTATCTCGATTCCTATGAGATATATTAACGATTTGTCAACTAATAAACAATTAGTGAAGTCGTGATAACAAATGTTTTGATTTCTCTACATTCTTGAAGAAATCAAGATAATTGAGCTCAAAATGCAAGGTATGGTTCTATTAGACAGAATTCCGGTAATTTTATTTCCGTTTGAAATTTTTGATCTTCTTGGCTCAAAAAACATTAATAACAAATTCATTTTCAGAACAATCACGGAGAGACGACATTGAGTCTCTTGGCTACGTGTTCATGTATTTCAATCGGGGGACACTACCTTGGCAAGGATTGAAAGCTGTCACAAAACGTCAAAAGTACGAGTTAATATCGGAAAAGAAGTGCTCGACGCGAGTAGAAGATCTATGCGCCGGATATCCAGACGCTTTCGTTCAATATCTAAGCTATTGCCGAGGACTTGGATTCGAGGAGCAGCCGGATTACGGTTACCTGAGGAGCTTATTCCGGACACTATTCCATCGTCAAGGCTTTTGCTATGATTATGTGTTTGATTGGAATACTTACAAGTGAGTTTTTTTCACCGTTTGAGGACTCCTAGAAAATTTGGAAGCACACTTCATAACGCTTCATCTAACTTTTTCTCATTTTTTCTCTTCTCAACCCGCCTTATTATTTTTCAGATTTGACATGCGGTTCTGAAAGCCATCAGAGCGTCAATTTGAAAAAAAGGTCTCTCACACATAATTCCTATTGTGTTGTGTGCGTGTATATCACCTTAGTATGTGTTGTGCTTTTTTCTTGTCTGTTCCGATGATGCTTTTACCGTAATCCTTTTCTCTTTCTCTCCAATAGTGTAGCTTGTGTCGGCTTCCTTTCTTTCTCCTTCTAGCTTATAATTTCTTCGTGATGTTTATGTGATGTTATAGGAGAGGCTTTCGAATAACCAGAAAAAAGTTGATACATATAGTTGATGTTTTTATTTCAGTTCCTTGTTTTTTTTATATATTACCAATTTTCTACTGACACGCTTCTTACAGATTCCGTCGAAACTGATCGCATTGTTTGTCTATACTCGTTCGTTATTCTAAGCTTACTGATTAAATGCAATGCTGCTTGAGGTAAGAAATCTATGAAAACATTCATCACGCGAGAAAAATTAACCAACACCTTACGCCGCACGTGGTTCCTTATAAGCACTTACCAATGGGTTCAATCTAACACTTCTTTTTTTTTGTTAAAATGTAACAAAGTTCAAAAATAGTGCGGAAATTTTTTGTGGTTTTCTGGAACTTTAATGTTCAAGTTAAGAATTATGATACCATAAATTAGAAATTTGGCGTGGTAAAAATATTGAAACAGACCTAAATTATAACATTCACAGAATTTCTGAAAATTTCTAGTTTTTTAGATAGCTGCCGATTTCTGAAAGACGTACTGAAAACGTGAATAAAAGCCGATGTCATATCAAAATCGGCAAAAAGCAGAAAAACTAGGCTAATTAAAAAATTTTGCGAATGCAAAGTTTTCAATTTAGGCCTGTTTTACACTTTCCAAGATTCATCAAAGTGATCGGACACTTGACAGCCTAGCTCCAGACTCCTGAAAATGGTCAAAATCAACTGAAAAACACCTTCTTGTAAATTTTATTGACCGATTCTGTACATGAACAATTTTTATTTTGAAAACCGGAGTCTGAAGCTATTTTCGAAAACAAGAATTGTTTGCAATTTGGCTTGCAAAGTCAATTTTTTAGAATAAAATGATTGTAGGAAAAACAGATGGTATCAAAATGTGAACTGGGAAATTTCTCTTTTAAAAATTATGAAGCTCGCAATCCGAAATTTTTGTTTAATACTCCGGAATTTTCTTATGTGTGTATTTTGAAGTGGTTTATTCAGGTGCTCAAGATTCTAATTAAACTTGCAATTTAGAAAATCATATAATCCAAAAAAAAAACAATCAATTCACATCTTCAACACTTTTCCCCATATCAGTCATTTCTTGCACCATACCCCCGAAATTTCAAATAACAAATTTTATCAGATTGCAGGTTCTACAATGAAACGATAGAATCCCGTAACACATTCCATCCAGCGGGACCATCGAATCAACGGCGGCATTAATTGTAAATCAGTATTTTTTTTCTTTTTTTTCTTCCTCTCTCTTTTCCATTTCCAAAATCTCAATCTCTTTTTACTTTCTTGTGATACCTACCCATGTTTCATCTCTTCTCATTTTTGTCATTCTCTCTTGCTCTCTTTTGTCTCTTGTTCCCAATTCAAAAAACCACATTTTCAATCTATTTGTAGTATTTTCCCGTCCCCTTCTACTGTTTCCCTCTTTTGATCTTTTTCTTAGTTTCCTTTTTTTATTGTAAAACAATTTTCTTTCTTCTCTTTATTTCAGCTTCTCTCTCTCTTTCTCTCTTACGAGTTTGGGTTTTCATTTTTCTCATTTGTCCTGTCTGGAATTCATCACACCTCTTACTTCTTTTCATATTACAACCATATACACTAGCTCATAGGATTTTCTCTATTAAAACTGCCCTTTTCCCTTTGAACTCTGTCTCTTTTTTTCTCTCTTGGTATCTTGAATTTCTTTTTAATCAATACCTCACCATAATCTTTATTTAGGAAACAGTAATGTAAATGTAACATTTTCCAAAAAACCATTCCTTTTTGCACTAAAAAAGTTTCCGAAAAATCCATTCTTGGCTTTTTTCCGTGTGTCGTAAAAAATAATTCTCCTTATCCTTCATATTTATCAATATTCTTTGAGCAATGTGGTTTTTGTATTCTGAACCGTCGCTTCTGCGGGTGAAGAGACCTACTGTATCAAAATGTGACGATTCCACACGATTTTCAGCTCTTATTGTTTTTCGTCCTTTTTCTCTCACACCAATTCACCTTTTATTTTTTAAGACTGGTAAAATTGTAATTTTGTCTTCCATTCTTTTGTCATTGAGCAATCATTTCCGTTTTTTTCCATAAAAAATTTACAAACCCATATTCATATTGAGCAAATTTATTCGAGCAAAGCACACTACAATGCAGATGAGAAGGCAAAAGTGAACGACGATGAGATGAAAATAGCTAGATTCTACCTTTTCTGCAGTAATAAAAGAAATTAATCAAAATGAGATACGTTGTATAAGATACCGGTCAATAAGTTACAAAAAACTAGATTTCAGTTCAGTTTTGGTATTTTTGGAAGAGTCTGGAGCTCCGCTGTCATGTGTCAAATCATTTTGAAAATTTTGGACGGTCTAAAACAGATATATCCTCAAAAGTTCGCTTTTACAAATTTTTTGAAAACTCCTAGTTTTTCAGCTATTCACAGGTTTCTGGAAATGACTCTTTTTTTGCTTGTTATTGTACTGGAAAAATGAAACAAGGTCAAAAATTCGGAGGATACAAAGATTCGGGAGTACAACGGTGTGCAACTAAAACAGGGGTACAAAACTTACTAAAAACCTGTTGTACCCATGAGTTATGGATTTTGTACCCCTAAATCAGTTGTACTCCGTTGAATCTCCGGTTGTTTCCAAAATAATTGACTCACAGAAATAGCTGAAAAACTAGTAAATTTAAAAAAAAACAGTAAATGCAAAATTCTAGGTCTGTTCATCCTTCAAAAGTCAAAATGATCGGACACTTGACAGTCGAGCTCCACACTTCTGAAAATGGTCGAAATGGCTCAAAATCAACTGAAAAAACACGTTTTTGTATATCTTATTGACCATTACTGTAAATATATATGTACAGTTATGGATACGTCTTGATGCTTGTCACAATCTCCACAATATTTTGGCTCTTGGTGGTGCTCTTGTTTGCCAGCTGAATTGCAGACGGGAACAAATTACATCCGAGAAAATCCTTGACGTCGCGCCAGATTTGCGCTTGTTTTCGAGCGCTGTTCGCAATTATCTGGTTGGTTCGAACACGTGAATAGCGGTCGAACGTCTCACCAAGCGCGTCTTCGATAACTTCGAGAAGAGCTTCGCGTTCTTCTATCTGCAAAAACAACGGATTTGGATGGGTAGAATAGAAGATAAATATTTTTTGAAGAAGGTTTATGTTTTCAAAACAGATTTTTGCATATTAAAAAAATGACTTTTAAAGTAACTCAAAAATTTTATTAAATCACGATACAACAACACTCACATCTTTCAGACTTGGTGGTGCTTCACTCTTCCTCCTGGAGTTTATCACAATGGGTGTTGAGTCGGTTTGTGTGGATCTCACACAATTAGAAACATTGAGGAATTCAACACTTGCTGTCGAAACATGCTTCTTGCTCTGGAAATACTTTTTTGTTTTTTTTTTTTTGAAAGAATCTTCTGTGTTGAACTCACTGTTTGGGTCGCCATATCATTAGACAATCTCGATGTAGCCAATACAAAAACACTGTCAGTTGAAAGTGGAGATAATTCTGGTTTCGACTCAGCTCTGCCCTCGATGTCTTGCGCAGACTTTGACCTTAAAACATATGCATATGTTTACGTCTTTATTAATCGACTCGCGATACCTTGGAGGGAGAGCCACTTCTAATGAATTTTTCAGCGGTCGATTTATTATCACTCCGTTTTGACGTGAATCAAGCGAGGCGAAAGTTCGTTTCGGGCCTGGAAAAAGTTGAAGGAGTGGAAAATAAAACTTGGTGAAACGTAGTTTAGTAAAGGAGCAACTCTGCATGCGTATAATCGTACGTGCTCTTTCTATTTTAAGGTTTCGTAATGCGAAAATTGATATTGCATTCATACGTAAGATTCATGTTAGAGAGAAAATGTAATAAGGAATTTTAATACTCAAGGATTTCGTCTCAAAGGCGAAGGGACATCACAAATGTTTGAGTAAATATCGCGAAAAATTAAGTTTGAGCTCATTTTTCTTGGATCCTGTGCAAGATATGAAGAATGTGTCAACTGATAAAATGCAGACTGTATTATGTTAAACAATTCATCAGTTGAAAACTTTTCCATATCTTCGACAGGAACCGACAAAAACTGACTGAAAGTTGAAAGATTAGGACGTTTTCATTACAGGGTTTACGGTAACGGCACAACCATAATATTTTCCACTTACTCAATGCTTTATGTTGTACAGCTAAAGCGTCATTCAACCGGATTCCAGAATAATTCGATTGCATAGAACTATCGGATTCTGATGACGTTTTCAACCTTGCCCTCTCCTCCATAAAAGCAATACTTTGAGCTGCCGCATCTTTTTGTTTAGATTTTGATGGTTTTGGGCTGTGATTCAGTTGTGGTAGTGAGACGTTCTTTTTTTTCTTTCGAGACCCTGAAAGCCAAAACATTGAAGATATGCACTTTCTTGGGATCAAAAATAATTCCTTCTAGAAATCGCGAACATGTTCTTTTTCTCAAATCCCATCTAATACGTCCCTAGGTATTTGTTTAATCTTCAAACATTTTCTTTTAATCTTTAGACAATTTTTGATTTTAAGCTGATCTTGAATAAGCCATCCTGAGAAAATCGGAAAATCTTTTAAAAAATTTCCAACACACACACCCACGAGATTCCCTGTCTTATCTTTACAATTTCCTTGATGCATATTTGTCATTTTCTCATATCATAAAATTATATGACGCACCAACCAAATCAAACGATTAGGAGCCTACTGCAGTGTGTGTGTGTGTGTGTGTGTCATCCGGGATGTGCTCTATGTTTTTTTCCCCTAGACAACGTGACGTAGTCCCTGTCACGGAAGTCCAAAAGGTTTCCCTAGCCTTTCGTCAAGGATGTTAAATTTCGGTTACACTTCTAAAACCAACCTTTTTCCATGCCATTACCAGCGTCCTTGTTCTCGTAGAGACCCCTACAAAATTGTAAAATGGTATACGACTCCTTTTCCGATCTTAGACCGTAGTCACAGTCACAAAAACGGATAACTGTTTTTGCAAAACAGACACAAACAAAGAAAATGAGAGGAAAAAACGGAAATGATCGAAGTTCACTCACTGTTGCGTCGGATTCACCAAAGACGGAAGATGCGAGGCTGCAACCGTCGTCGCCGATTCCTTACCGAAGCCGTTTGGAGTGACGTCAGCCACCGGAATCGGTCTGCAGATATGGCAAAAATGAGATGAGAGATAGTTATTGGGAAAAGGATATCCTTTTTTCAACTGTAGGTGTCAAGAAGTATCTCTTATTCTCACCAAAGAATTTTTGAATGAAAAATTGTACATAAACAAGGGCCAAGGACATTTGAAGTTTGGCAAATATGGTCTTGGGAAGGTTAAACCAACCTTGTCAGAAAAATTCTTAGTACAGGTGCAATAAGATATACAAAAACGTATTTTTGAGTTGATTTGTGGCATTTACAGGAGTGATATGCTTTCAATCAGTTTTGCTTTCAAGATTTTGGACGGTGTAAAACAGACCTGGATAAAAAATTTGCATTCATAGGATTTTTTGAAAGTTCCTAGTTTTTCAGCAATTTCCCGATTTCTGAAAAATACCAGTTTTTTACGTTTTCAACAAAAAAGGTTGTTGGCTCGTTCAAACAGTTTTTGCCCGTTTTTTGTACTAAAAACGTAAAAAACAGGTATCTTTCTGAAATCGGCAAATAGCTGAAAAACTAGGAATTTTCAAGAAATTCTGTAAATCCGAAGTTTCCAATGAATGTTTGTTTTACACCCTCCAAAGTTCTCAAAGTGATCGGAAACTTGAAAGCTAAGCTGCAGACTTCTGAAAATGCCAAAATTCAAGTGAACTACTGTATATTTTCTACTTATACTAAGAATTTGTCAAAATGATTGGAAAGCAGGTGAAAATTGCGTTTTTGTATATCTCCTTGACTAGTATACTGTATCTTACAGGATTTTCCTCATACCTCATCATATTACGAAAAATGCCGCACGATCGTTCAAAAAGTAGTTTTGAAAATAAGAATAATAACGGATTTTGCTTCAGTAATCAGATCAAAAAAGATTGTGTCTCCGAAAAAATTGAATATGAAAAATAGAAAAGAAGAGCAGCTTCTCGAAGGCAAAAACTCAACCGGTGTGAGATAAGCGGTTTGTTTATCCACAATTTTTTGGCCACAATCAAAAAAGTGACAAAAGGAGAGGGTTCTTTTGAATGCTCTTTTGAATAACGCACTAATTCTTTTGAAAAATATCAGAATATCATGACGACTGGAGCGTAGAGAAAAGGGAAGAATAGGGTAGGAGAAGAAAAGGGGGCAGAGTTTAGCTCATGATATGAAAATGCAGGAGAAACGAGCTAGTTTGTCTACGAGTAGGGTTTCCACTAACGAATTGGGAGGAAAATTTATTTTTCAAATTTTCATATCTTGCGCTTTTTTCTTGAAATGGGAAAATAGACAATGTTAATGTTTTTGTCCTAGAAATTTCTACAAAATTCTGTGTCTTCCGCTTTCTGTATCACGTAGTCTACAGTATCCCCATCTTCCAACTCACGTATGAAAGTGTCGAAACGATTGATACCCCTGACATCTGGCTCATATTTTGCTCGTATCACACTATTTTCAATCGATTTTCCCACAACTACCAGGTCCCGTTTCTCAATGGCTGCCACTCGTTCTCGAACTGATGCACCATACTGTCTCACCACTGGCATGTACTTTTCTGCAAAAATATTGTTTCCGGGTACTATTTTTTAAATGATTTGTCCTTGTTACGAAGATAGGGCTAGATATATTTCATGGAGAAAAAAACATAGGTGGGGCTATGATACTGTCTGATTTGGCGAACAGGAAGCAACTAACTTGTGAAAGAGATAAAGAGGTTAATGAAAAAGGATAAAGAAGGATGTGTAGAAAGAAACCAAGATATCATTTAAACAAAAACCAATCAGTAAGGGGAAGTAGATTAGGAAATAAAAAACATTGAAGGGTAACTGCGAAAAAAATTTGTTTGGATTACTGTATTCAAAAAAATTAAAATCCTGCGACTGGAGTTTTCGATTGGAACTGTTTCTAGACATAACCAGATGGAACAACAACAAAACAAAAGAAGAAAGGAATCATTTCAAATTACCGTAACCAATAAGATCCACAAAAATTCATTTTTTGGTTGATTTTCGGCACTTTTGTCCATTTTCAGGAATCTGGACCTCGGTTGTCAAGTTTCCGATCACTTTGAAAAGTTTGGAGGATATAAAACACACCTAGATGGATAATTTGAAGCTACGCAATTTTTCAATCATGCATAGCTTTTCACCTACTTCCCAATTTCTGAAGAACACTTTTTTGGTCCTTTTAAAAGTGTGTGTTCCAGCAATCAACAGACAGCTGAAATGTAGAGATTATCACAAAATATTGTGAATGCACAGTTTTCCATATAGGTCTGTTTTACGCCTTCCGAATTTTTCAAAGTGATCGGAAACTTGACAACCAAACTCCAGACTCCTGGAAATGACTAAAGTTGTCAAAACATCATCTGCGAAATACGTTTTTCTATATCTTAGGGTCCGGTACTGTGGAAAAACAATCGCGAACTCCAAAAAATAACCTACTGGGGGTTACTGTAAATCTTAAAATTGAATGGTTCAATTGTAAGACATCACCAGACAAAACAAAACAAAATAAAAACAGAAAAAATTTGAAATACCGTACCCATCAAAATAAATACGGATTCTCAAAAAAAATATAGTGTCAATCGGGGGAAAAAAGTAATAAATGAAGACTGGTGAGAAAAAAAAAGGATTGAGTTACTGAGAAGACAAGATGGAGATGGAAACCACGACTCAAAATCCGTAATCGTCTTCTCCACACCATTTTTTCATCTTCTCCACTCTTTTTTATTCAGGATATGCCTGCTTATCTATATTTGAGCTTCTCACCGCCACCGGCTCAATGTATGAGTGTGTAAGTGAGTGTCTCTGCTAAAGAAGATTATATCATCTAATGTTTTTCGTTTCCTCCTTCAGATTCATCAATTTTGAAGAAGGTTATGTCTTTTAGGGAACTGCAAAAAATCGCGCTATAATCGGAGAAAATCGAAAAGGAAATTTGTACAAGGTTACTTTAATGGATTATGTATGCCTTTCTTATTTTTTGAAAATCAGAACTTTCGTGAACTGCCATGACCGTGAAGCCCATCAAAAACAAGAAAAAAGAAAAGAGTGTTCACTATCATAAAAATTATTTGTATCAAAAAAAGAAAGAAAAAAAAATATATATGCATTTATATTTAATGAAAAACATTACGAAATCCTGAGAAAAACTCATCCGGAAACCCCGAGAGTACTCCAAGATACTTCAGAATTATGCATGATGACGTGAAAGACAGATGACTGCTCTTGATGACGTCGCAAAATTTTTGCTATTCTCACCTGAATATTTATTCAGCATACCACTAAAAATAGATGACTTTGTGCACTTCACCCTCTTTCCGGCGTCTCTAAATTCAATCTGTATGGGTGGTCTTTTTTTGATCTCCCTGACAAGGGAATCTCAACACCTTGTAAACCCAGATTTTGTGGAAAGTTTCAGGATATGGTAAGAATAGCCTATATAGACACATCTCAAAATTTTAGAACCCGCAATTTGTTGTGTTAAACTTTAAATTGACCGAAAATTCATATTTCAGGCATTTTCTCAAAAAAATTTTTTTTTCGGATTTTCCACGATTCCCCAAATTTATTCGAAAATTTAAAATAAATTTGATTGTTTTTAAAGAAAAAATTTTGGAATTGGAAATTTCATGCAATTCTGAGTATGATACAACAAATGTCATATTCCGAAAAATTCTAGAAACTGAGAAATTTGTTTTTTTTTGCACTGAAAAAGCGATTTTTAGTACTGAAACTGATATAACTTGGCTGGAACTGGCTTGCGGATTCTCAAATTTTGGAGGTGTCTTTATCGGAAAATGGGTTCACGTGTTGAGGTTCCCTTGTTAGATCTATGATGTTTAAGACATTCCTGAAGCTACATATTTGCTACGATCTTAACTATTTTGTACTCGTTAACTAACAAACATCACAAATTATTCCGGCCCTTGTCAACAAAAAAGGTTTGGCGTTTGATGCCCCCGGTGAGCGATTTTTTCTGAATTTCTCGACTTTTCTTTCTCCTGTACACAAAGAGATATCCGTTTTCTTCCCATATACTCATTTTCTAAGAGAAAGTAGTACAGATTTAGTGATCATTATCACAAAAATGGCAATGCCCATCTCATCTCTTCTATCCTATCCGATTTCTCCGATTCCTGACGTCGCCGGTTATCTCTCTCTCTCTTTTTCGAAAACTTCTTTTTTGAAAAATTGGGTGGGAGAAGATAGATCGTCTAAGGAGCTAAACAAGGTCTCGTCTCAAGGACATTGAACCAAATCATCAAACCCCTAAAACCCGCCCCATTTCGGATGGTATATAAAGCAGGTTGAAATACTGTTCAAATCACTTCCACAACAAGTCAACTAGGTATAGCCTTCAAATCATCATGCAGTCGATTGTCGTCCTCGCCCTCCTCGTCGCCTCTACCCAGGCCTTCCTTTTCGGTCCAGGAGGACTTTTCGGAGCCCCAGCTGGAGGATGTGATCCATGCGCTGCTGCCAGAGCCTACCCACAACAACAGCCAGCCTACCAACCACAATACCAACAACCAGCTTATCAACCACAATACCAACAACCAGCTTATCAACCACAATACCAACAACCAGCTTATCAACCACAACCAGTAAGTTATACAGTAATCCTATAATTCTACAGTACTCCCATAATTCTATTTCATTTTCAGGCTTACCAAACTGCTCCAGCTCAACACTACCAACAACCAGCTCCAGTTCAAAACTACCAAACCGTCTCTGAGCCAGTCGCTCAAACTTCCGGAGGAGCTTACGCCCAGGCCCCACCACCACCACCACCATCTTCCTACGCCACCGGAGCTGCCTCTGCCGGATACAAGAGATTCCATTAAACTGCCCCTTCTCAATTTTCTGATGATCTAATTGTATGCTATCACTCAGGATGCTTTTCAGTTTTATGTTTTCGCATTTATCTTCCTAACTAGTTATGAACTAGAAAATGGACTTGAATAAATCTATTTTTCTTGAAATTTAGTGTGTTCAGTTTTATCAAAATAGGTCCAGTTTGTTTTGGAGTGCGAATGGAATAATCGTATTCGCAAACTTACATCAGGTGTTCGAAGCAAACGTTTTTGTTTACTTATGCGTACTGATACGTATTGATTTGAACTGGTTACGAATAATATTGAAGTTGTACATAAAAGTAATGTATGGGTTGTGAAGGTTACATATTACCCAGTGTTTATCATGATAGTCGTTGAAAAGTCAGCTGTTTAAGTAAAAGTTTTTAATGGGAAGTTTTCAACTGCACATAAATTACAGTTTTCCTTCCTTGGATCACCTCTTTTCTTCAAATCTGTTATTTTAATTCTAGTGTTCTAGATAATCATTTTTCCTGTATCTATGGATTCCAAAAAAAGGTGTCCAGAACATTGATAAATGCCCGCGAGATCTTCAGAAGATTTCAACTACATTTTCACTTGAAACTGAAATTTTTGTCGAAAAATTTGCCAGATGGCTGGATTTCTTCACAACTTTCTAATGTTTTTCAAATCTTCTAAACATCTCCGAGAAATGTAATGATTGAGTAATCTAGATTTAAAATTTCACAATTTCCAGAAACCAAAACGTGTCTACTGGCTTTTTGATTCATTGACCCATTGACTCATTGGTTTTTTTTTTCCATTTTCGTGGTATTTGATCATTATAATCACATCGAACCATTTTTTTTCTGGATGTATTAGTCATAAAAAGCTTTTTCCAAAACATTCATCCATTCCCTTAACCATATTTCTTACCGGGTGGCTTCAGCACTATTAGTACAAAAATTCATGTTTTTTGTTTAGAAAGAATTTTTTGGGAATTTTTGTTTTCAAAGTTCTGGGATGTCTTTTTTTCCATTCCTTCATTTTTCTGAATGCCGTGTATGCGTATTAGAAAGTGCTCTCTGAAAAGGTAGGGAAGAATAGAAGATTCCTGGTTTATGCCTTTTTGATTTATCCATTTTTGCACCAACTTCTTGACGGTAGAATGTTAGTGAGAAAAGTTTTGAACTCTTGGAGGCACTTTTTATTAATAGATGAGTTCCGGTACGGTTTCAGTGCTTCCAATTTTGAAAGGTAAAGATTTAAAAAATAGAAGATATTAAGTATGTTCAATTTCCAGTGTTCTAAGTTTCAATGTCTCAATTCATGTGGTGGTTGGCTGTTTTTTTTATCCTTGTTCTTGACAAGATCGATTTGATCTTTTTCCGGATGTATTAGTCATAACAAATTGTTTATAGAACCTTTATCTATTCCCCCAATCAATTCTCTCTCCGATAAATTTCAACATAATGCTTGAACAAAAAACAGTGCCCCTCGTTTTCGTGATTTGTTTTGTTATTGACCAGAACATTTTTCCAAATGTATTAGTCATAAGAACAATTTTCAGAACGTTCATTTATTTTCCCAAACATATCTCTAGCCAATTGATTTCAACACAATTTAAACATAAAATTTATGTTTTTCAGTCGGCAATTTTCGGAAGCTTGTTGTTTTTAGAACATTCACGTACATTTTCGGAACTCTAAATCCCGTAACTCGTGTATCAGAAAAAACTCCATGTGGTGCTTGGAAATATAGAAAAGCCCCTGAAACTAAAAAAATCCTCATATTCATATTATTTTAATACATTATTTTTACACATTCTTCATGGTACAGTTTTAGAATTAATACTGCTCGGAGGAACCTTAGAACAATACATTGGTGGGCTCTTCTAATACAGATATTTAATTTTAAAAGGTAAAGCAATCAGAAATTAGAGCATCTGCCGTTCTTCCCAGTTTTCCCATCCCCTATATCCTTCTTCTCGTAGTCTTTTAACTGTCATTTTGATTTTTGTCCTTGACCAAAACAATTTTTTTCGGATGTATTAGTCATAACATTTTTTTCTCAATGTTTTAGTCATAACAAACGGTTTCTAGAACATGCATCTATTCCCCCAAATCATGTCCTCATAGATTTCAACACAATGCTTAAACAAAGAATTTCATGTTTTTCGTTTTGACAGAAAAATTTTTGAAATGATTATTTCATCTTTCAAAATTGTATCAATTGTTTTAATTGAATGCTTAGTTTGCATAGAATGTAGAATTTGAAATTTTCATCAAAATATATAAAAAAAACTTGAATATCCAGAATTTCTTGATACCCAACGTAGGATTAGTAGTATTCAGAACAATGCAATATTTTTGAGATTTCATAACTCCTGCTAATTGAATAAAAAAATCCTTCCGAATGTAATGACGTTCAGAGACTTCAAGGTTTCAATTCTTCCAATTCTTCAAGAATGTTAACAATTAGAAGATACCGTAAATCCTGTACTAGAAGGGCCAACCCTTCTTATTTCTGTGGTATCTGTAGGAGGGCCCTTTGATTCTAGAGGCAACTCTAATAAAGGTATTTCAATTGAAATTTTTTTCAATTTCAAGTGCCTCCTTTCAATTTCAAGTGCCTTTTTAATACGGGTTTTACGGTTTTCCGTTTCTCAATATCCCAAAATCACGTGGTTCAAACTGTCATTTTGATCTTTGTTCTTGGCCAAACCATTTTTTTTCCCGGATGTATTAGTCATCACAATCTGTTTCAAAAACATTCATCATATCCCCAATCATATTTCTCTCTTATAGGTCTCAACACAATTCATGAGCGAAGCATTTTATTTTTTTCGTTTTGACAGAAAAAATTTGGGATGATTGTTCAATTCATAATTTTTTTTCGAAAATTTCTGAAGCATGTTTTACTGAATTATCCAAGTTTGTAGAGTCATGTAGATATTTCTAATACAAAAATACACTCAATCAGCACACTGAAAACTCAATTAACAAAACATTTCAAAGTGTGAAAGTAGAGATGAATCGAAAATTGGCGAAAACATGGCATTTTAGATGTATCATGATTCCTATTCATTGAAAAAGAATCCTTTCATAAGTATTGTAGTTCAAAGATTTCCTGTTGAGAATTCCAATTCCTTCAACTTCTCGGAAGTTTAACAATTATGTGACCGTGAAACCTGTATCAGAAGGACCAACCCTGTTAATTTTGTCAGATCTCTAGAAAGGTACTTTCATTAAAATGTCTCTCTGATTTCAGGGGCCGTTCTAATGTAGGTTTTACGGTATTTGCAGTTTTACTTAATGTTTTTATTTTTGATTTCCCAACATCCCAAAATCACGTGATCTGTAAACTGTCATTTTGATCTTTTTTCTTGACTGAACCATTTTTTTTCCGGATGTATTAGTCATAAAAAATTGTTTATAGAACATTTATCTATTCCATTCAATCATATCTCTCCGAAAAATTTCAACATGATTTTTGAACAAAGCATTTCATGTTTTTAATTTTGACAAAAAAATTTGAAATGATTGTTCAATTCTTTCATGATTTTTCGTAAAGCATTGCCAATTTTTGGGCGTATTTTTCATGCCTCCTATGCAAGGTGTCAGAAATGTGTCAACTAATCAAAAGTTTGTGATATTATGATAAACATCTTTTTGGTTGACACTTTTACTATAACTTTGATAGGGTCCGAGATAAACTGGCTCAAAGTTAAAGGATAGGAGACGGTTATATCACATGTTTAAAAGTATTCAAATTAACGGAAAATTTTCGATGTTCAAGAATTTCTTCTCATCATCTAATAGTTAGAAACATTTGAAAGTGTTGTAGTTTAGAGACTTCATGTTCCAAACTTCAATTCCGTCCACTCCTCCAATGATTTTTTTTCCCATTCCGTTAGGCACACCTTAAAGATTTTTCGATACGAAGGGAAGCAGAAAATGTTCTTATCAGAAAAAAGACAGCTTTTATGTTTCCAATTTTATGACTCAAACAACATTTTGACTTCTTTTTGGACTGGAAAAATATATTCGCAAAAAATAATTTGATGAAATTTTCCTCTCACATGCCATTATTTTGAAACAAATTGCGCAAACGTTTTTTTTTCTCCCTACATGAAATCGCTCCAGGCGGGCCAAAAAACGACGTTGTGTGTATTCCCCGTTATGGTGTTTGCACAGTGTTTGCGTTGAGGAGTGCGCACCTACCTCTTTTTCACTCCGCCAACGTCCCCGATTGTATGTGTTTTTTGTGTCTGTTCGTTGTCTTCGTTTGGGATCGTCAGGTCACTCCTGTTTCTTCTTCGCCGTCTCTGTCTCCTTGTCTTGCGCACTCTCTCGCCTCAGTATGTCCTCCTTTTGTTTGTTGCGCGGTAGCAAATTGATTAATGCAAACCAGAATAGTGAGAAAAAAGGCTACCGGGCTGTCTTATTTTAATTTTTGCTTCATTTTCTATGAATGTTTCTAAACATTACAATTTTTCACTGATAATTTGTGAGAAATATCCGTTTTGCTTGCAAATTCATTTTTTTTTCTGAATTTTTTTAATCTCTATTTATGCATTTTACACACTATGGGAGTAACCTATAGTAAATTTACGATTTTCAGCCTCAAAACTGGGTTCATAATATTAGACAATGGACGAAGATGAGGAATTCCAGCTGGCTCTTGAAATGTCAAAGTGAGTATAGTGTAAAAAGACAGCTGACAAGGTTGAAGGGCATTTTTCCCGTTTTTTTTTCTGTCTCTTTTCTTCTATCATCATGTACCACGATTTCAGGAAGACTTTCAAAGACGAGCAAAAGCTGAGATCGGCGAACTTGGATCTGATTCGTTTCGAGTCTCCAGACGAATCGGTACGGCAGAAGAAAATCAGACAGATCAAGCAGTTGTACGAGGGGAACACGTCGAGTCCGGGAACATCGTCGTATTCTGGGTAAGCTTTTTGGTTTGAAATGATGAGAATTAACATTTGGGTGATTTTAGAAGTGGCAAGGTTGTGAAATTTGATGATCAGCAATAAAATCGGTTTAAATAACTGAAAAATCCAGTTTTTTCAACATTGGTTAAAAACGATAAAGCTTAAGAAATTTAAAAAGTTAGAAAACGAATAATATCTGGCAAAAACGAAGTTAAGATATCGGACTTTTGTTTTCATAGCAATGAAATAGTTGAAATTTTTGAATTTACGACTCCCGAATTTTAGATTTTTCGCCACTAAATTGCTTCGTATTCCAATTACCCTAATTAGTTCAAAATTAATGAACCTCGGAACCATCCACCTGACAATCTGGAGATTTTACAGTAACTTAAGAATTTCAATAAACAGATCACCTGATGTTAGGAGTGAAAAAAAGCAATTGAAACTAAGTTTCATGGAGAATATATATTATAGCTCGTTTTGGAAGCTCTAAATTGTAGATTTTGACAAGTGGAATTCAAGATAGCCCCAATGAGAATTTTCTCCTACAATTTCATCTTACTTTATAGATCCGTTGCCACAAGCCCCACCGACTTCCGCCCGGTCTACAATGAACCACGAGGAGTAGGCCCACTCGCTCACTCCCAATCCTACCCACATAACTTCTTCAATCCGTGGCAAACAGCTCCGGCTGCACCACAGAATTCACAGTTCCCCGGACCGCCAAGACCACCGAAGCCAGATCAGTACAAGTTTCCACCACAGCCATCAATCGGATGTGAGTTGCAACTAGTAATTTTTCAAAAAAAAATGGCGTAATTTCAGTGATCCAAGATCAATATTTTGTGGCACCCCCGCCGCCTTTGCCACCGAGGCAGTCTCGAATTCTTCAAACTTCCCCTGTAAAAATCAACCCGAGTTCTCCGGTGTCGTCGACACCGTTGAGACATTCGGCACCGTCGTTCAGCCAAGACCAATTCTTGTCGCGTGAGTTTTGTCATTCTTGGGTTAAACACAATGGGACGAAAAATGCAATGTAGAACACGTGCTCCAAACTTGCTTTTTGAAAGGAAAAAAACACTGCGTTGAATTTTTTTCCGAACTGTGTCATTTGATAATTTTGAGAAGCGCGATAATAATATTTAACATAGGGATCAATGCAGCTTTTCGGATGACTGGGGTATCAGTACTACAGAAAACGTCGAAATGTATCTGGCACTAGAAAAAGCATCAAAAACCCACTTTTGTTGATTAAAATCTGCAGTTCATGCGCGGCAGAAGCCCATTTTTGCTTGAATAGTCGATTTTTTAAAGAATTCGTGATAAGATTTAATTTTTTGTATTTGCTGTAACAGAAGCCAATTCAACGCATCAATTTTGAGCTCAATCATCTTGAATTCTGCAATAGATGTCAAAACATTGTCAACAGATAAAATATTAGTGATGTTATCATTAATTAATATATCAGTTGACACATTTTTAAAATCTCTCACAGAAATTGAGATAATTGAGCTCAAAGTGGACGGCTTGGGTGGGTTTTGATTAGAACCAGTACGGTATAATAAAACTATGGGATAACATTTTAATGTTTCAGCAATCAAGCCGTTCGAGACAAGCTTCGACTCAACTATCGAGAATCCAAACGATAGTTCTTCCAATGACAGTACTCACCATGACCACAGCGTTCAGTACCAACCGTTAACCCATCTTCTCGTGCCATACGTGATGGAAAACTTGAACTCGTCATATGGAGCGCTTCTGGTCGGAGATCTGATCGATTTGAGTTGCAATGAAGACGCATCCATTGATTCTCAGCACGAGGTAAGACTTTTGAGGCGTTCTTCTTTTGTTCAATTGTTGATACCAATCAATGTATCGGTATCCTCACTCCCGATTATCTCCACTTCCTTTCACTATGACCACACAAGTGAAACAAAGTGACCCTCGGCCTAAGATAGGAAGTTTATCATTCTCCCCCTCTGCGAAACAAATTTAAATTGATTGGTTTTTTTTGTTTCTGCCATTTATTTCTCGTTCACATTAGACCCCTCTTTTAAAACTTGAACTAAAAGGAATTCCAATTGTTCTTCACATTAAGATTTAGCGTTTTCAAGTACCTAAAACTTTTTTGTAATGGTTGAAAGTGTGTTTTTACAGATCCGAAAAGAATTCGATCCGCTGTACGTATCTATCAATTCTACACTTTCACCGAATTCCTCTATGCCAGCTGTTCAAATCTATCATGCCAAACCAATTGAGGGTATGTTCAACTAACTTTCATTAAACCAAAAACTAACATGGTATGGTTTTTGCAGAACCAAAATGTGTGGAAGATGTGAAGCGAAAAATCAGTAGTGTCGAATTTCCATCGTCGTCGTTTGGTTTGATCGGCTGTCCAAATGCAATTGAGGAGCAGGTCAAGAAAATCTGCAAGCGGAATATGATCATGAGGGAGATGTTCCCGGATTTCTTCATTGCACCAACGGTGAACTACATGACGACTACAGCAAGTACAGTAAAAGTTGTGGTGTACAAAGACTACAGGTACGGTTGGGAAAAACAACAAAAACATAGAAAGGCAGTATTTGAAGTGAGTAATTGTTCTTTGCCCTATCTACAGTATTGGTCAATAAGATTTTTGGCCATTTTTAAGAGTCTGAAGCTTGACTGTCATATTTCCGATAACTTTGAAAACTTTGTATTTACATAATTCTTTTAAAAACTCCCAGTTTTCCAACTATTTGCCAATTTCTGAAAGATACCCGTTTTTTTGAATTTTCAATTGAAAAACCGGAAAAAAAGCGATGTTTTCAAAAAACGGCGAATAGTTTCATAAAAAGCTAGGATATGACGAGAAACTATTTGAATACAAAGTTTTCAATCTAGGTCTGTTTTACAGGCTCCAAAACTTTCAAAGTGATCAGAAACATGACAACCAAGATCCAGACACGTGAAAATGTCAAAATATCCAAGACTCAATTGAAAAATGCGTTTTTCGTTTTGAGATAATTTTCAAAAAAGGTTTGCGCAGATTTCTAGAAAATCTCAAAGGCTGAACGATACTTAAAAAATACGTTTCTAATCTGAATATACTCATTTCTACCCGGAATTCCAGACGATAATCGGAAAAAATATTTTGCTCATTTTGCGTCAGGATTTCCAAAAAAAAGTTGTTACCATATTTTTGGACACAGAACCAAAAAATTGATTTTTGGGAAGTCGTTTCTGCAAGCTAACATACGGCGAATAATTGAAAACTGAGAAATTTCAAAAAATCTAGATCTGTTTTACGGCCTTCAAAATTATCAAAGTGATTTGAAAAATGACAGTCAAGCTCCAGGCTCCTGAAATTGGTCAAATTGACCGAAACTCTACGGAAAAGTTATGTTTTTGTGAATCTTATTGACTAGTACTGTAGTTCTTCTCAACCACTCTCCTTTCGACCACCAATTGCCCAATACATAACCTACTATATTTTTAGTTTCAAACAAAATGACCGAAAAGGGAAAGCAATGATCTGTGCCATCGAACAAACAATGGACATCATCACCGCACAAGCTTTGTCCTCGTTTGATTGCTTTCTGGACGAAAATAAGGTTTATGGTCTGAAGGTCAGTTGGGCACTGCTACTATTAGCACTAACACAGTTCAGTAGCATTAGCTTACACTGTCTGAGAAAACAACAACAGGGAAAAGTGTGTTTCAAAGATTCCACTTTCGCGAAAAAACTTTTGTGTCGGACATAATCCGGTAATTTTGTAGAAAAAAGGGGTGGAACGTACGTCACTCTTGAGATTATGTCTTGCAGTAGCAACGGCAGCATCAGAAATCGTAGTTTATGCCAGGATGTTTCAGATCTACGGCTTGAATCAGTTTCTGGCAAAGGACAGCTTGCTGGGAACCAATTTGTACACTGGACATTGTTTGCTTAATGGAGAAGATGTGAAGTTGGAAGTTGGAATTTTCGAGCCACAGAAAAGAATCCACGAGCAGATTTTGGAGTCCTGGAATTCGATGAAGTGAGTGTAAACTATGAATTTTTTATCCTATTTTAATTGGTTACAGAAGTCAAATTCGATACTCCACCGTGGTTGACAAAGAAGACATTGAGAACACCTTTGGGCATTTGGCCCAAGAAATGAAGATGTACCAAATAGCATTCAATGATGGGTCCACTTTAAAATGTAGGTGTTTTGGATTTATTAATTAATGAGATATACAAAACGTACTTTTCAGCTGATTTTCGATTATTTTTGACTATTTTCAGAAATCTTGAGCTCGGTTATCAAACTTCCGATCGCTTTGAAAAATTTGGAAGCTGTAAAGCAGACCTCGATTAGAAATATTGCATTCATAGAATTTTCTGAAAAATCCTAGTTTTCAGCTATTTGCCAATTTCTGAAAAAAAAACCTGATTTTTCATGTTTTCAGCACGAGAACCTGCAAAAAAGTGTCTTTCTTGAGTTGGCAAATAGGTAAAAAAAAACTAGAGATTTTCAAACATTTCTGTAAATGCATTGTTTTCAAGCTAGAACTGCTTCACACCCACCAAAATTTTCGAAGTGATTGGAAGCTTGACAACCAAGCTCCAGACTTTTGAAAATGGTCAAACGGCCAAACATGAGAGATTTGTGTCAATTTGGGGTTTTTCGAGGTAGAGGTCACCGAAATTTCTTAAGTTTGTTATTTGTAAAAAAAAACAGCTTTGACTTCAAGGGTGAAACAAGTGCAAATCACACAATGGTAGTAAAATGCAAGCTGGAATATGTTAAGTTTCTTAACAATTTAGGTTGCAATGAAAGAAAAACCCGAATTTACATAATTCTCTCATGTGTGAAAATGACCAAAAACCTTAAAATTTTCTATATCTTGTTGATCAATACTGTAACTCAAAAAAATACCAAATTTCAGTGTCAGCATCATCCCAAAGGGTCAAGCAAACTGTCCAGCTACTTTGTAACAGCCTCCATCGAATCGTGCCAGAGAAACTCTACAACGAAATGCAAAAGTATCTGGCTGCCACCACGGAAGACCAGCTTAACAGTCATCGCAACGACTTTCTCCGTGAAATTCATTCATTTTTGGAGCTCTACTGCAGATGTACTGTCAGTGGTTACAATCTTCCTCCACTGCAAATCATCACAAAACCAAAAGTCGAGGTGTTGGAGAAGATGGATTTTCTTCAAATCATGCTCAACTCTGTACACTCGATTCCAGAAGACTGGCAAAGAGAATACTCAGAGTTTTACATGTCGGTTGATTTGTACTATGGAACGCAGGTTCTCGACGGACACAGTAACAAGATTCCAAAGAACATCAAGAAGGATCAGTTCTTCCCTCGTATTCCACTGGATCTTTATGTAAGCGTCGAAATTTTCTACATTAATCATTATCGACCTTTTTTTTCAGGCGAAATTCACTCGCCTCCACCTCTGTACATATCCACGGGAGACAAGAATTGTGGTATCGATCAGTGGAACTCTCAAGAACAGTGCTCAACCATCGAATGACTATAATCCGGTTGTCGTGATGTTGGGGTATTGCTCAGTGCCGCTGTATGATGAGCATTTGTGAGTTTTTTTTCTTTCCTTCAAAGTGTAATCCTGACCTTCCAGATACATGCGCCAAGGTCCCCTCTTCTTGCCATTGACTCTTTTAAAGAAGAATCCAATGCTCAAGCCATTCGGACCATATCCATTCATCAAAGACGCGCGCGATCCAATTTTGATCATTAGTTTCAAAGTCTGGGATACGGAAATCTTCTTCCCAAACGTTGTCATCGATTTGCAATGCATCCCACAAGACTTCTCTACACTCGACGTGGAAACGCAAGAGTATCTCATGGAGATGATCGAGAATCAGGATCCGTCACGATTGGAAGTGGATGATCAGGATTTGATTTGGCAGAAAAGAATGCATTTGACAAATCAAGCGGAGGCCCTTCCACTCGTTTTATCGTCCCTTCAAGATTGGAGTTTTGGATTTGTGGTGAAAGTTTATCAGATTCTTGAGGAATGGGCACCACTGAAGCCGGAGACCGCAATGGAGTTGTTGTTGCCACAGTGAGTTTTCAACTTCTAGAAAAATTAATAAGTTTTAAATGTGAAGAAATTATTAGAAAAAAGACGAAAACAGAGATTCAAGTATTAGGTTGGTAAGAAAGTTTCTTCCTTTTTGCCAGTGTCGTTTTTGACGCTCGATATCTGGTCATCCAAGTGGTTTAGCGAACCAATTTTTTTTTGTTGGAGAGCTGTGTTCAGTGTCTATAAGATACTAGATTTTCAAATTTTTATCTCTCTTCGTGTTGGAGAAATGACGATTCTTTCGGTCCTTATCCGACTGCACATTCGCACCATGATTATATTTTAAATTTGTTTTGGTCTTCAAGCACCTGGTATTCGCATACAAACAGTGGATGTATATAAGGGACATGTTTTGTCACCGCCTGCCATTAGCGTTTGGTTCGAGAAATTCAGCCCAGGAGAGTTCAGTTTGAATGATGGCAACAGACTGGTGAGCCTGGATCTATTTCAAACCACTCGTAAAATGTCAAAGGCATTATCCGATAGTCAACCAAGTATGGTGAACGGATTGAAGTCTCTTGGAAAAACCCAAAACTGGGTTGATTCGTACCTCATATTTTTAATGACTACGATATGAATCGCCATGTTGACATAAGCATGGTTCTCCTATCATTTCTTTGTACGTTCAGTTGGGTGAGGGATCTAATTACCATGGATGATACTTGGGTAAGTTACTCTACCAATGTGCGGACGGGTCAGTCGATTGACAAAAAAGAGCTAGCTCTGGACGTCCCGGAACCCAAATTTCCGGGAAAAATGAGTATGCTATGAGTTTGATGGTCGGTCAAAGTAATGTAGACCGGGAGCTTTTAAATGAAGATACCATTTTAACTGCCGCCTTGTAGAGTTCCTAATTAGAACAAGTAAGTTTGGCAGTGCCATAAAAACGAGGAGAAAAAACTAAAGTTCGCTTCCAGCACGACAGTGCGAGATGGCCCGTGACTAGAGAGGTCAGCCAAAAATATCATGTCGCCCGGCTGAACTATTTTTTTGCACCTGTCGTATTCTCTGGATTTCGCCCATTCGGATAAATGATCGTTTGGAGCTCTCAAGCGTCATCTTGATAGAAAACATTTCAATTGAAAAGATGACCCCAAAAAGGAGTTTCTCATTTTTTCAATTGCAGCCCTCGTCGTTCTGGGCCGATAGAATCGAGAAATCACCAGAGCGTTGCCAGACAATTTGATGCTAATGGACATTACTTTCATAGATCTAGCCCCCTCCGCATTGAAAAAAATTCGTACATAATTTTTGCGAAAAAAGAAAGAAACTTTCTTTCCAACCTAATACATTCAAGTTAGTTAACAACAGCTATCAAAAACTTCACAACGTTCAGTAAGATTAATAAAACATACAAAAACAAATTTTTGAGTTGATTTCTTGCCAATTTGATGGTTTTCAAAAGCCTGTAGCTCGAAAATTATTTTTCGGATCATTGGAAAGCCATTGGAATAGCCGAGCTCCAGGTTCGTGAAAATGGTCAAAAACTGAAAAAAGTTGAAAATTATGTTTTAGTGTATCTTATGGACCGGTAATTTTTATGTAAAATCAGTAAAAATGGAAAACATAGATTCAAAGTCCTGCTAGTCATTAAAAATCCGCTATCAGAAGCGTGTTAAGGCATACATGCATGAGATTTAGGCCCTAAATAAAAGATGAAACTTCCATGCCATCCGGTTACTCAAAAATTCTAACTTTATCATTTTTGTGCTTTTTTTTCTAAACATGTGTTGTTTTCCGCAACAGCCGCAGTTGCGCGTCGCGGTGTGTGCATTTAATGCTACGACAATTCAGCTTTGAAAATATTTTAGGTTCATTTATTGATAAATCTCACAGGTTTTAAATTAAAATTTCGAGAAAAAAACATCTCAAAAATATCTACCCATCAGAAATCCTATTTTATAGGTACCCCGATGAACGAGTCCGTGCTTATGCCGTTCGATCGCTTGCCAGAGGCTCCACTGATTTCCTCTACCACACAATCCCCCAAATCATCGAGGCTCTTCGATTTGAGCTTTATGAGAAATGTGCACTTGCCGACTTCATTTTGGAGCTCTCTTTTGTCAGCTTGGACTTTACTTTTGAGATCTATTGGCAACTACAACAGCGGGTAGATCATTGCGCAGTCGATGATCTTCCATATGCCATTAGATGTCAAAATCTGCAGCAAAAAATCATTGACGAGCACAAGAGTCAAGATTTGAAAGCGGATATTAAGTTGCAACATGATTTGTTGAACGAATTGGATTCGATTCAGGATGAATTGAGAGCGAAATCAACTGACAGCGATTCTGACAGACTTCACCGCCTAAAACTTCGACTCGGTCGCCTGGATTCTCAATTATTGACCAAACGAGTCCGTCTTCCAATTTGTCCTGCATTCGATTGCACTGGAATCCGAGTTGATGAGTGCAACATCTTCAATTCGAATGCGAAGCCACTTAAAATTGTGTTCCGAGGACTCAATAAGAACTACTCTATTATTCATAAAGTAAGTTACATTCTATTATATTTCCTGAAACAAAAAAATCAATTTCAGCGCGACGATGACATGCGGCAAGACTCATTTGTATTGAAAATGGTGAACGAAATGGATCGCATTTGGAAAACCAATGGACTCGACCTCCGCATGATCACATTCCGCATCATGCCAGTCGGATATCGCCGTGGAATGGGAGAGCTCGTGTTGAACTGTGCGACACTTTTGGAGATTCAGAAGGAAGATGGGCTACGCGGTGTTCTCAACGATGAAGTGCTCCGAAAATGGCTCATCAAGCACAACAGCGATGAGTTTGCCTACAAGAATGCGCAGGATAATTTCATCAGATCTTGTGCCGGATGGTGCATTGTCACTTATGTACTGGGGATTGGTGATCGGCACAACGACAACATCTTGTTCACGAAGAACGGACACGTTTTCCATATCGATTTTGGAAAATACATGGGGGATTGGCAGATGGCGGCTGGTTTCAGAAGGTGAGAAAAATGTTTATCTCTCCGATTCCATGTCGGCATATACCGGCTGTTCACTCGCCTCAAAATTCGAATTGTGGTGGTAACAACATATCAGATGCAACAGCTCGTCAATCTCTACACTTTCCAATAAGAGTCGATTAGTATTTGAATCAGTAACTGGGCGTTGAGGCGGGCAAAAATCATCAGCTCGGCTAAAAATGCCGACCCGGACCACAATACCGCTCTTCAAGCCGGTCTTTTCTTATTGGAGATGTTATAGCTCTCTGAATTTTTATAATCTGGCATTCTAATTTGCTCACAATTTGAGTTTTGAATTGAGATAGACATGTCGACATGTATGAGAAATATTGGAACACCAGTTACTCTTTTTTTGCAGAGATCGAGTCCCATTCGTTTTCACAACCGAAATGTTCTACGTGATCAACGGCGGAAAGTCACCAACTCAACAATATCAATTGTTCATCGACTACTGTTGCCAAGCGTTCAATCATTTGAGACGCAATAAGAACGTTCTGACCAATCTGCTGAGGATCGTGAGTTGTTGTTATTTGTCGTTGATTTCCACGAGCCTAGAGATGGCAACGGGGTTCCCGCACAGCCCCGACCCGGAGATAACCCATTATGAGTGACTGACTGAAACAATTGACTTGTAACGTTTATGTTATCACAGTTTTCGAAGATTAGGTTATTTTTATGTTTGCGATGCAATTTGTAAACTAAGAGAGCAGCGACTTAGCCTCATAGCCAACCCTATAAAAATAAATATCTTACAGATGGCTTGCTCTGAAATCTCTGGAATCAATCCGAGCTCTCTTGCATTCGTCGAGAAAAATCTAATGCTGGATCTTTCGGAAACCGACGCCACTGTCCAGTTCACAGCCATGATCCAAAACTCGTTGAACAGCTCTTCGGTCCGTCTGAACTTTGTGGCTCACACTTTTGCACAGTTCATGTCGTCAAGTTCGAGTTTCGCAAAGCAAGATCCACACAAGCTCAGCTTCGTTCCTGAATTGTTTACGTAAGTTTGAAAAATAAGAGATCTCAAAAATAATTTTTTTTTAATTCAGCATGAAAACTGACGGACGAATTTCGAAAGTGGTTGTTGTCACTTTTGAGAAACACTGTATTCCAAACAAGATTTATGTAAGTTTACAGAGTGTGAAATATTTTGAATCTTTTCAATTTCAGATGTACAAATTAGAAGTCCACCGTCGAAACGTCACTGTCCCATCGTTTATCTACCGGTCGTTTGCAGACTTTGAAGAGCTGCATAGAAAGTTGCGAGAGAGGTTCCCGGCCATGGTGTTGTCTTTGAACACCACTTCCAACATGCGGTCAAATGTCAGAGCCGTTGCTCAGAAGAGAATGATCCATGTGCAGCAGTTCTTGATCTACTTGTTCAACCAAGTCGACGAGATTTGTCATGTGAGTTTTTATTCTGTTCATTTTTGAACAGAGGATAGGGTTCACTAGAACTGACATTGAGCAAAGATTGATGTCATAATCATTAGCTTGTGGCTTAAATTCTCATAAAAATTTACGATTTATGCCGTTTTCACTGGTTAGCACAAATCCTGAAAAAAATAGTTTACAATGACCTACCAAAAACAAAGATACCGTATTGCCTCTGAAAGAAACCCACCCAAACTGTCAACTTCGAGCTCAATTATCTCAGTGCCTGTTACAGACATCAAGCAATTGTCAAATGATAAACTATCTATTATAATATCACCAATAATCTATTAGTTGTCAAATTTTTGATATCTTTTCGAGGAAGAGAGATAATTGAGCTGTAAACGACTATAAAAGGAATTACGGCATTAGGATATTTTTGAAATTGCTTCCTCATTTCCAGTCGCCTTTTCTGATAATTTCATGATTTTCAAATACACTTCTTTAAAACAACGAATCAACTAACTCTCTTTTTTTGTAGTGCGACCTCGTCTACACATTTTTCCATTCGATCCTGCGTGACAACAAGTGTGACACCTACGTGGATCACTCTGGAATTGCTCCACCAGACTGCCAAGTCTTCTTGAAGCTCCAACACAACAGTGTGAAGAACACGCTCAACGTGTTCGTCGGTTAGTGTTTGTTGAAAGTATTTATAAAAAAATTAACATTCCTTTCAGGGCATGTGAAAAATTTGCCACTTCTTCAAACCGGTCAACCTCCGGATCCATACGTCAAGATGTATATCCGACCAAATTTGCAAAATTTCCCGAAGAAGAAGACAAACATTGTCCGCGATACTCAACATCCGACTTTCAACCAGGAGGTAAGTACTAAAGCTTTTGAATAATTCAGTTTGCTCGCCGCAGAGCAGCTGAAATGTTTAGTTTCCCAGATTTATAAATCAGCATATAAGTGTAAGAAAGATATGTATTTCAGTTCACATACGAAGGATTCCCAGCCGATATGCTGAATTCTCGAGTTCTAGAAGTCGACATCTGGAACAGCTCTGGAATTCTTGAGAAACACAAAATGTTCTCCATGTGCATCCCCCTCATCAAGCTGTACCAAGCGAAGGAGTCTCGGAAATCGCAAAGAGTCGTCGAAGGATGGTTCCAATGCTATAAATATATTTAATTTTTTTGCATATATTTGTAATTACTAAAGTCAGTTTTCCCTCTCTTTCTCACGTGTCTCTAGTCATCCCCGTTAATTATGTGGTAGCTAAACTTGATTGTGATATTTGAATTCGTGTAAAATGAACCAATTGAAAAGATTCTTTTGTGCATTTTTCTGTTTTCTTTTTTTCAGCGTGGTTTTTTTCTTTTTTTCAGCGTTTTTTCAGCATAAATAACATGAGAAACTTTGCGATGGTCATTGAAACCGCAACCTCAACCTTGGAGAGACAGGGGGAAAAAAAAGAGGAAACAGAAGAGAACTGATTTGGTCGTCCGCAGAAAATTCCCGCCAAAAAAACGCTAATGATTCAAAATTGGGCATTGGAAGAAAATGGAAAAACTCGTTATTTTTTGTTTTCTTTCCATTTCCTCTCTTTTTTCGAATTGTTCCAAGTTTCCCTCAAACTTTGAGAAATGGTGGAGTCGGTGTTTTTTTGTGAATTTTTTTTTTCGAAAACTCGCTGTCCCAAAAGAAATTGAATTATTTGAATTAGGGTCAATTTCCAAAAAAAAATAATTTGAAACCAATGGAATTTCGTTGGCCATCCCTATTGTAAATTTTCTTTTAAAAAAAATTTCAAAATAAGAAAATTTATATTACGCTTGTCCGAAATAAATGATTTTTCAAAGCGTATATTTAGTTAAAATTCGTTTATCCAATGTTATTCTTTTTACCTTGAACGCTCTAATAAAACGTCATCCGGACTGTTCATTTTGAGCCTATATATCTCATTTCTTTTGAAAGATATCAAAAAGTTGTAAACTGATAAAAAGTTTATCGTGATATCAACAACATTTTATCAGTTAACTATTTTTTGATATCTCTCATAGAAAACGAGATACATGGGGTCAAATTTGACGATTCGGGTGGCGTTCAATTAGAGTGTTCACGGTATTTTTTTCCCGTATGGTCTTTAAACTTTTTGTAAAAATTTATTTCAAAAAATGCTTTTCGTTAAACTCGCTAAACTTAACATTTTTCCGTGAAAATGGAATTTCTATGAATTTTTTTTCCCGGACCTGGGTTTGTTGAATTTGAAACAAATAGCTTTGTATTTAATTGAAAATTCATTGAAAATACGTTTTTGTTTTCTTTCTTCATGGTTTTCTGATTTGTTTGTTTGAACATTTATTCATAAGTCTCGTTTGTATCGTAAATATTTTTCCAAAAACAAATCTTGGGGTTTTTTTTTCAAAACAAGGTTCACGTCATTCATTTTTTTTTGATTGAACACTTTTTGTATTTGAACCAAAAAAGTAAATCCTCCTACTACACATGTTTTCCGCTGGCACTCTCCATCATTGTCACTCTTTCCATTCCAAAAGTGCCAATTACCTTTCCCACCGCTCTCTTTCTTTCCCACGCTCTCTAACTCCCCAAAATCTAAAATCTCTTCTTCTCGGCGCTCGTGTGAAAAAGTACGAACAATATTTCGACAAAGAGACATAAAGAATGGATGAAGAGGAAAATGAGGAGGATGGAGGAGAGTAGCGGAAGAGGCCATGGCAACGTATTTGTGTGTGTGTGCAAATGGCAGATATGGAATGGAGAGCATGCGATTTTAGAACTAGTCGCTTTTTGATGTGTACACATACAGCACAAGACAACAAAGTTTAGCTCTTCCAACCCCTCAGTGCAGCTTGTTAGACTATTCCATATTAGACATCAAGCCAAAAATGTGTATGTCGTTTTTCCGTATCTCTCATTTTCCGCCTCTTCTTCTCTTTATTCCCCTTCTGCTCCTTCTTCTTCCCTTCCTATTTTCCAAGACAGCTTCATTCATCTAAATATATTTTTCATTCGAGAGAAAAAGAAGGATGTTTCCTCTCTTTTCCTTAGAAAAAATTCTTGTCTTCTGTGTCCCACTTCCCCAGAAAAATAGACGAACTGAATGTGGGCGAGGAACAATTTTTCTGTTTTCTAGAGTGCCAAATTTTGAATAGGAGTGGGTAGACTGAAGCGTGACCAGCTTTGATGAGCCCAGTTTCTGAACTAGTTGTCAAATAACTCTTTTGTCTCCTGACCTTGCGACTTTTAAACAAACACTGATCTCATAACTTTTACAAAACTTTCTCGAATGAATTTTTTCTCGAAACATGGGATGTTCATTTTGCCATTCTCTTGATTTTAATGTACGTATGTTTGTTCAGCATATTAATGCGCTTTTTTGTATTGTAAACACTTTGCGACATTCTTGAATTTTTTCTCTGTCTTATCACTATCATAACTTACAACTCTTCTTTTTTCCTTTCTTTTTTTGGCGAAATGTCAATCATTTTTCCAGAGAACTTAATGACAAAACCTCATTTTTCTTTTCTTACAATTTCAATTAATTACAGCATCTGGATGTCTCACGGCGCAAAATGCATTTGTCAAATCTGCACTTGCGGGTTGGTCATTGATCATTTATACCTTTAAAAATGGCTTTTTAGGCGGCACAAGTGTCCCCACGACAGAAATGCAAGTAGTTTTCAACTTGGTGATGGAAAATCGCATATTTCAGAGCGAAAAACTGACCAAAAGGTGAGAAAATTGTGAAAGTAACAATTTTACATATAAATTAGTCTTTCATATTTTTAAGCTGGTATTTATTATCAATTTTCTAACAAAAACTATTTTTAGAATGATGACAATACTACCTTTTTTCTATTATACGTCTATTCAAACCGTCATCTTTAAGCTCAATTATTTGGGTTCCTGTGAAATATATTAGAAATCTGTGAAGTGATGAAAAATTGGTAATGTTGTGATGAGTATTTTAGCAGTTAACAGATTTTCAAAATCTTTGGTGTCTTCTAAAAAATGTATTTTCAGAGCGCATTTGAATCATCAAACCATCAAAAGCCACAACGAGCCACACCCACACGTCATCAGTCAACAATATTATCATATTTTGTTGAGGAAAATAGCACCGGAACTGAAGGAACTCGAACGAAAAGTATAAAGTCGGCAGAATACAAAGGTGAGAAAGACACAACAAATCGTGGTAATGAAAAACGTTTGATTTTTAATACTCTTACAGGCGTACGTCATAACGGTGAACATCAAGTGGTGGAAGAAAAGCGGGAAACCCAAAAAGAGACTAGTCAGGTGAGCGGAAAGACCTGAGAATACAAATTGAAACACCAGTTGTACTTTTGAAAATTTTGGATTAAGAAACTTTGAAATGAAAAACTTGTCTGGCTAATTTATAAAAATAAATTTGAAGAACAAGGTTTGAATTCCATGATTTTCAAATTTTCAGCTCCCGCCTATCGAGAACGTTCGAGCTCAATCAGCTGGTAAAGAACGAAACAGCCGAACATCCATTCAACACGCTTTACAACAAAGTGAGGAACGATCCCATAGTGCTCGGCTATCGTCAGCTGAGAGATCGCGAAAACAAGAGACAGGAGGCAAAAAATCCGTGACCATCAATGAGCATCATGACGGTTATCAAAAATCGTATAGAAACTCGAGTCAAGTTTTTGAAGCACGAAGGCTTCACCAGGTAGGGAACATACAAATTATTTGAGAAAAATTGACAATGTAAAATTGCAGCAATCAGAGTGGAGAAGCAGCAGCAGTGGAAGTAGCACTTCTGTTGATAACAAAAAAGTGCATGAGACAAAAAGCGAAGAAGCAGAGAATATTGGTAATCGACTGATTTCTCTGCACAACAACAAACATCAAACGGTGAAGAATCAAAACGAATTGAAGAGAAATGTACCGATCACAATTTCACAATCTCACTACTCAACGGGAAGTCCTTCACTTTCTGGAAGAACTGATTTGGCCATCGCATCGAAACAATCCAATATTCAGAATGATTCTGGACATCGTTCAGTGAGTACCCAACATACGAGCAATCGAGTTTTGCAACAAGAGTCACTGCATTCGGACATGCGAACTCAAAACCAAGAGAATTTCATTTATCGCCAAGCCAAGAGAGAAACTCCACAAAAACCGAAAGACAACAGTATTTTCGAAAACCAATACCGGATGACGACAAGTAGCTCTTCGCAGAACAAAACTCAGAACCAAGATGACTTCACTCACATCAGTGGAGAACGATATGCCAAGAAAGTCCCAGCTGACAACAAGATTCTCCAAGGTGATGGCCAACAGTTCGAAGCCAAAACACAGAATCAAGAGGACTTCACTCACATCAGTGGAGAACGATATGACAAGAAAGTCCCAGCTGACAACAAGATTCTCCAAGGTGATGGCCAACAGTTCGAAGCCAGAACACAGAACCAAGAGGACTTTACTCATATCAGTGGAGAACGATATGACAAGAAAGTCCCAGCTGACAACAAGATTCTCCAAGGTGATGGCCAACAGTTCGAAGCCAGAACACAGAACCAAGAGGACTTTACTCACATCAGTGGAGAACGATATGCAAAGAAGGTCCCAGCTGACAACAAGATTCTCCAAGGTGATGGCCAACAGTTCGAAGCAAAAACTCAGAACCAGGAAGACTTTACGTTTGTGAGCGGAGAACGATATGCCAAGAAGGTCCCAGCTGACAACAAAATTCTCCAAGGTGATGGCCAACAGTTCGAAGCCAGAACACAGAATCAAGAGGACTTTACTCACATCAGTGGAGAACGATATGCCAAGAAGGTCCCAGCTGACAACAAGATTCTCCAAGGTGATGGCCAACAGTTCGAAGCCAGAACACAGAACCAAGAGGACTTTACTCACATCAGTGGAGAACGATATGCAAAGAAGGTCCCAGCTGACAACAAGATTCTCCAAGGTGATGGCCAACAGTTCGAAGCAAAAACTCAGAACCAGGAAGACTTCACGTTTGTGAGCGGAGAACGATATGCAAAGAAGGTCCCAGCTGACAACAAGATTCTCCAAGGTGATGGCCAACAGTTCGAAGCAAAAACTCAGAACCAGGAAGACTTCAAGTTTGTGAGCGGAGAACGATATGCCAAGAAGGTCCCAGCTGACAACAAAATTCTCCAAGGTGATGGCCAACAGTTCGAAGCCAGAACACAGAATCAAGAGGACTTTACTCACATCAGTGGAG
>NC_013491.2:18105086-18106307 GCF_000004555.2 Caenorhabditis briggsae
TGGAGAACGATATGCAAAGAAGGTCCCAGCTGACAACAAGATTCTCCAAGGTGATGGCCAACAGTTCGAAGCAAAAACTCAGAACCAGGAAGACTTCACGTTTGTGAGCGGAGAACGATATGCCAAGAAGGTCCCAGCTGACAACAAGATTCTCCAAGGTGATGGCCAACAGTTCGAAGCCAGAACACAGAACCAAGAGGACTTTACTCACATCAGTGGAGAACGATATGCAAAGAAGGTCCCAGCTGACAACAAGATTCTCCAAGGTGATGGCCAACAGTTCGAAGCAAAAACTCAGAACCAGGAAGACTTCACGTTTATGAGCGGAGAACGATATGCCAAGAAGGTCCCAGCTGACAACAAGATTCTCCAAGGTGATGGCCAACAGTTCGAAGCCAGAACACAGAACCAAGAGGACTTTACTCACATCAGTGGAGAACGATATGCAAAGAAGGTCCCAGCTGACAACAAGATTCTCCAAGGTGATGGCCAACAGTTCGAAGCCAGAACACAGAACCAAGAGGACTTTACTCACATCAGTGGAGAACGATATGCAAAGAAGGTCCCAGCTGACAACAAGATTCTCCAAGGTGATGGCCAACAGTTCGAAGCAAAAACTCAGAACCAGGAAGACTTCACGTTTGTGAGCGGAGAACGATATGCCAAGAAGGTCCCAGCTGACAACAAGATTCTCCAAGGTGATGGCCAACAGTTCGAAGCCAGAACACAGAACCAAGAGGACTTTACTCACATCAGTGGAGAACGATATGCAAAGAAGGTCCCAGCTGACAACAAGATTCTCCAAGGTGATGGCCAACAGTTCGAAGCCAGAACACAGAATCAAGAGGACTTCACTCACATCAGTGGAGAACGATATGCCAAGAAGGTCCCAGCTGACAACAAAATTCTCCAAGGTGATGGCCAACAGTTCGAAGCAAAAACTCAGAACCAGGAAGACTTCACGTTTGTGAGCGGAGAACGATATGCCAAGAAGGTCCCAGCTGACAACAAGATTCTCCAAGGTGATGGCCAACAGTTCGAAGCCAGAACACAGAACCAAGAGGACTTTACTCACATCAGTGGAGAACGATATGCAAAGAAGGTCCCAGCTGACAACAAGATTCTCCAAGGTGATGGCCAACAGTTCGAAGCCAGAACACATAATCGAGAGGACTTCACTCACATCAGTGGAGAACGATATGCAAAGAATGTCCCAGCTGA